>NC_084989.1:1302500-1550000 GCF_963691925.1 Scomber scombrus
CCGAGATTTTCTTTATTTTGGAAACATGTATTGTTTGGCTTCATTGAATATAATAATAATCTTGGCTTACAATTTTATTTGATTCATTTACTTACCATTTTATCCAAATTTTATATTCATAAATCCAAATTTACCTGCAAAAAAAACACATTTCCCCCGAGCTTACTGCTTATATCAAACAATACATTTTTTTTTCCATTTCAGAATGCACAGACAAAAAAGATGTTAAAACACACAACTTTTTTAAGTTTTAAAAGATTTTCATGTAATAATCTACTTTCTTTATGTTGACTTTTCTTTCTATCCCCCTGGAGATGACTTTGTTGTGATTTGGCGCTATACAAATAAAGATTGATTGATTGATTCTTATCCAGTGATTGTATACATTGTGATGCACACTTGTTTAAATAAAAACATGCATTAAAAAAAACAACAACAACAAAAAAACTAAACTATTTGACCCATTCTCTGTCCCCACTGCCCAGCTCTTATTACTGGAAAAATACATGTTTACATTGTTATCATGTCTAGTTTTATTTATGGGCATTTATATCTTATTTCATTGTCATCAGATTGCTATTGAGCACTGTAATGTCAATGATTTAAGGATGAATATGTGTATACGCTTAACTTAGAGAAGCAACATGTCATCAACATCATTTAAGCATCTTTGAGTAGCAATCAAAGCTTGCAAGCTTGTTATTAAGATGTGATTTAATGTTTTGAAGTTATAAATAAAGTGCAGGGAGCTGACTCTTTTTACTGGCTTGTTAACACATCAGCAGCAAACAAACAGTATAGCTCTGGCAGGCCTGGCCAAGCAAGTGAGCACACACCTGTGATGCCAATGCTGTCCAGATAAGATCATCAATCATGGCTACGTGATCATCTAAAGTCATTGACACATGTGGCGACTAAAGGACTTTCGGACAAACAATGACAAACTAAAATATAAGCAGTGACAACACAATCACATATCCTCAAATGTATTCATAAACTGCTGGAAATACTATTGTAGATGTAATGTGATCCTCAGATCCTCAGTGACAAATAAGTAGGGAGCACGTTTATTTATGTGGTGACTATATACATATATATTCTGCTATAAAAAGGATCATTAGGAAATGTGACACTGCTGGAGATACATATTGTACAGATCATGTGATCCTCTGTGACAGATAAGCAGGGACGTGTTTATTCATGTGCTGCTGGTGTTCACACTGCTAGTAGCACCTGAGCCGGGTAAATGTCATCCTGTCCAGGTTCACCGTTACTTGCTTCATCATGACATGAGAGGAGATATAAAGGTTCATGTACAGTACAAGGAAAAGGTGGTGGAGTTCACTTTGACTGCATCATGTGGTATGTGTGGCATTGTCAGCATCTCTTTGTCAACATAATTGAGATACATGAATCAATGGTGTAAAAAAGGCCTCTCTCTCATATATGTAATTATATAAAACAAGTGGTGGGAAACAATGTTCTACAATCAGATATTAAAAACATGAATTTATTTTTAAATATATTTTGGGGAGTGGGCCTTGGTAGCTGAGTGATTACTGCACATGCTACATAATGTCAAGAGATCTTTGCTGCAGGTCATTTCTCTCTCTCTCTCTCTCTCTCTCTCTCTCTCTCTCTCTCTCTCTCTCTCTCTCTCTCTCTCTCTCTCTCTCTCTCTCTCCTCTCTCTCTCTCTCTCTCCTCTCTCTCTCTCTCTCTCTCTCTCTCTCTCTCTCTCTCTCTCTCTCTCTGTCTCTCTCTCTGTCTGTTTCCTGTCAGCCTCTACACCAGGTGTATTCAATTAAAATCCACTGAGGTCCAATTAGTGAAAATGTCCTCAAGTGAAGGTCCAGAACATCGTAATGTCTGTGTTATTTTTCAGTAGCTTGAAGTAGCATTGTAGTTCCATCAGCATTATTATAGCAACAGTAGAGAGCTGACAGTAGGGGAAGGACAGAGATGGGGAAAGATATGTTACATAGGTCCATTTCCATAATCATACTGCAGATGTTGCAGTTATGTGGCATGTTAACCATGAAAGTAAATAATAATACCAAGAGATTACTGATTAAAAAAGCAGGATTTTCATCATAAGCCACATCCAACTACCATGGTCTTTATGTCTTTTTTGTCTCTTTTAGCCTATTATACACTGTAAGCCAGGATTGCTTGGGAAAAGAGTCAAATGGGCCTATTTAGCTGTTCTATCTGATAAACCATACTGTGGAACTGTACACTTCAGTTAGTGCTAAAAAAAAAGTAAAATAAAAATTACAATATAAAATAATGGATATTAATCACATTATAAAAGACATGTAACTAATGTTGTCTCCAATTATATTAAAGACATTGGAAGTTGTAATTAGAAGATTTGGATGAAAAATTCTATTTCAACTGGTCTTAACTGTCTCACTGATAAATATATTCTAATTATTTGTAGGAAATTATTTTTAATGATGTTACTTTAACACATCTTTGAAGGCTTTTAAAGTTCATCTGTCGGTAAAAGACCAGAACACGCTCACATTCACTTAGACTTAGACTCTTTTCGCACAACAAAATCTTCAATCTCCCAATCACAGCAGCGTGACACCAAAACTCCAAAAGGAATTGAGTTGAGTCAGCAAAACAGCAAAAACAGGCAGAAAAAAGGAAAAACAGAAAAAAATACACATTTTCACATCATTTTTGACTTTTAAACAATTATTACAATATTCTTTAAAAAAAAACATTTTATGGCACACTGTGGGCCTTGAACCTATAGACAGGGTAAAGCCACTAGTAGTTGTAGCAGCAGCTTTATTGTCATTATATTGAGGGTCGGACAACAATATAACAAACTACAGCTGTAGTAATGATATAGTTACAATTGTATCCTTATCAATACTCTTATCAGTCCAGTTCGTTATCAGTACTCTTACTCTTTTTTTAATTACTAAAGTTTTTTTTGTTCTTTTGTTTTAAATCACTGTTACACCAAACACAGTGTTTTTACATAGACTATAAAAATATGAAGGGGATACATGCCACTCCCTCTCATAGAAAACAAGTGATTCAATATGTTGAATAAAATATGTTTCATTGTTTCAGGTATTATTTTGTTTAAATTATAAATAAACGTAAATAAACATAACACACTACATATACAGTAAGCTGCTTCCTTTAGTTTTTACATGTAAGACTTAACAAAGCTGATTTGGACATCAGTGCAGTATTCAATGAGAGCAAATGTCATCTGTGTCCTCTCAGAGATGACATTTGCTATGTTTTCTGTTTACATGATAGCTTCATTGTGAAATGGGGAAATATGGCTGAGTTAATGGTGATAGACTTATTTATAGTATTGCCAGCTTTATTTTCTTTTTTTAAAGGTACTTATCTGTGAATGGTTTCATTATTATCATCAACACCTTAACCTTGATGATTCCAGAACTGCTTCAGTCACAGTGTTATATCTGCACATACTGCTTCAGCCAGGACCATTAAGAGCACCTGTTCAATTCTATCAGAGTATTAGATTTGATATATACAATGCTATGTTATAACTAACAGAGACAAGATCAAATGTTTACTAGATGATACAACACAGAACTATAATGTCGCTTCATTTGCAAATTACATGTGGGTGGAAGTTTGGTTCAGCTCCAGAGCATTTGTTCACCATGTAATGGTCTGCTGTGGTGTTTCTCCAGGAAACACTGGCAATGTGACGGCCCTGAATGAGACAGTCTCTTTGTCTACTGTGGACTTGTCATCCATAGCACCGACTGATAACTGCGACACTGCCTCCTCTCTGTTTGAGGATCACAGTTACTGCCAACTCACTTTGCGATCTGGATTTATGTTTGATGAAGCAGCTTTAATGCAATGTGTGCCGAAACAGTTTCTGATGCTGGACAAGCATCATTTTCTGAAAGTTACCACCTGTTGACCTTTCCATCCTTCACACTCTGCAATTGTAAAGTAGAAGCTTGAGAAAGAAGCTCTGTAAGACTAAACTTTTTCAATGATAATAAAATTCAGAATAAAAGGTGTTCACATGTTTCTGAAAAGTGTGAGATGGAGAGGAACTGGGTTTGGGCAAGACAGGAACTACTTTGGCTAGCTGCAGTAGAGCCCAATTATTTTATATTTACATGTGACTGCACTGTATATACAGTATGAGCACTGGTCTCAAACACTTGATGCACTAGATCAGTTCCTGTCAGCTTCTATGACAGGGATATTCAGTTAAAATTCACTGAGGTCCAATTAGTGAAAATGTCCAGAACATCATAATGTCTGAGTTCTTTTTCAGTAGCTTGAAGTAGCATTGTAGTTCCATCAGCATCTGTGTCTAGATTGTACACTGTCACATAAATACAGTATAATTCATTTATTAGTATTTACACTCAACTTGTGGGATTCAAATCAAGAAGAAAATAAATAAAATATGAATAAAAAAAAGAATAAGATACATTTTTCTTTTCTTATATCAAAAAAAGGGCCGCTCCCCTTTTACCATAAAGGGGAGGAGCTACACTCGTTAAAATAGAAACGCTCAGACAACATTTAACAATCCTTAATAGTTCATCAGTTACAGGTCTGGGTCCTGATAGGACGGATCCAGACCACGGTGATGACATATTATCATAGTATGTTATAATATTATATTATAATAATATTATATTATAGTATTGTATTGTATTGTGTCAGTGTATTAAAATAAAATATTTGAGATTTACAGTATTTGTGACAGTGACTGTGTAAGGGAAGTAGAGTTATCATATGTGTGTTTTGGGTGTTTGGATGAACTGCCTGGATGTTCTTCTCTTAACTGGAGTCTGGGGAACTAAAACATCTTGGTTGACGTGAGCCAAATAAACAAGTGAAATGTTAGTACTTTGTCCTCTTTGACAAGGAAATTGATGATATGTGCTATTTTATTTATATTTTTGGAACAGTCTTGCTTGTTTTCATTAATTTTTTGAAGAAACTCACAAAAAATCTCACAAGAAATTCTTAATAATTTACACTGATGTTACCTATTCATGGATCAGAACCTGCATGTCCCAGCGGCTGTTCAGAAGAATAATGTGTTGGCACTTCCAACAAGTAACCAGTATCATGTTCAATTTCTCAGCAGTTCAGAATGAAGCGAGTTACAGTTGATTATATAGTGAAGAATGCATCTCTCAAACCTCACTGTATTTGTTTACCAGCAGATCTTGACTGCTCCAATATGGTGCACACACAGATGCATTGTGGTGACATACAGCAGCCAAATGTCCCTGAAAGGTTCCACAGAGTCCACGCTGTT
Source organism: Scomber scombrus (assembly GCF_963691925.1). Taxonomy (NCBI): domain Eukaryota; kingdom Metazoa; phylum Chordata; class Actinopteri; order Scombriformes; family Scombridae; genus Scomber; species Scomber scombrus. The sequence goes on from NC_084989.1 coordinate 1,307,802, forward strand.
GTTATGTGAGTAGGTAGGAACACTGATGGAGATTTCAGATGAGCTGCAGTCATGTCAGTACAAGACTGTTCTAAATACCATATTGTATGAGAGAGTAGGCGCTTTTATTTTTACACATTAATGCTCAGCCCCCACACACTCCCACACGCATACCGACTAAAATCAGCCTTTCACCCACACGTGGCTAACCCAGGCACAGCTGAATGTCACACAGAGAGGTTGGTAGATATGCACTCCCTACTAGAATATACCATTTACCCCAGAGAGTAATCGGCATGACTGCTGGGGATTATGCAGTTAGAGATACTTCAAATGGATCATCAAAGAATACAACCAAGGCTTTGTTGGTCACAGCTACTAAATAGGAGTAATATTAAGGCTCACAGATATTTTTGTCACTGTTTGAACCAAACATACATCTCCTTCATAAAATGTTTGCTGGGGCTTTAATTTATCATTCAAACAGCCACTAGAGGTTCCCACCAAGAAAACACAGACATAGCCTTTTGAACAAACAACCAATGTTGTCTTAACCTGTTACCTCTTCCTGTACCCCAACTTTGGTTGATTTAAAATTGAGAGCTTTTCCCATGCATGCTCTTCTTCTGAACATAACAAATATGCCATAATAAGCTATTTATAGCAGGCAAATGCAGTAAGGGACAAAAGCCTCACAGTTAAACAAGATAAAAACACAAAACATCAAGTATTTGATGATGTCAATAAATCATGTCCATAAAACCCGAACAACTGAAAGTTGTACTGAAGTAGGATCTAAGAATTGTTTTGTTTAAACAAAAAAGGCTGTCATGAATGTACTTGATTCTTTCCACCATATTTTTCTAACTGATAGTCTCCACAGGTCTGATCTGATCACTGGCAGTTGTTCCAGGCTCAAACAATATGTACTGACGTTGTGTATGTAACAGTATTGAATTGAATGAGTGCTGCAGTTTGGAAAAGAAACAGAGAGTGGGAGAGGAAGAGGAGCTGGAGGAATGCTGAGACTGGAAAGAACAGCATGTAAGGCAGCTGTCAACATCTATGTTACAGAGCAGGACTGTCCTCTCATTCTGTCCTACTATCTATTCTCATTCTCATGAAGACAATGACAACATTAAGGTGTTATGTGTGTGAATTTAACTGCTGGACTGTTTGGGTCTGTTTTTGTTTGGGTGAATGTACCCACTGTACAGACTGTATAGTGAGTAACATGTATAGCAACTGTGTGTGTGTGTGTGTGTGTGTGTGTGTGTGTGTGTGTGTGTGTGTGTGTGTGTGTGTGTGTGAGATGGTTCCGGCAAGCTCCACTTGGAGTTCTGGGATAAGCACACATTTTAGTGACTGTAATTGAAACATTATTGACACACAGACACTAGTAAGTTTGCATGGCTTAGAGAAAAGGCTTGTTCAGAATTACTAAATCAATTCAAATGAACCTTTATTATAATGCTGACCTGATTTTCTTTTATCATTTCTCTGCAACTTCACTAAAGTGTCCTTCCATCGCCTCAGAAATATTTCAGGAATTAGTTGTTTTCTACCTCAGTCACTCTGAAACTCTGAAATTCACTTGTCATCCTGTAAAAGCTTGTTCATTTCATAGGATGGACAGGTTTGGTTCCTGGTCTACAAAGCACAGAATGTTCTGGCTCCAGATTCAATATCTGATGTGCTCTCAGTGCATCAACCTGGCAGATATCTCAGGTAAACAGATCAACTATTCCCTCCAAATCTCTAGAGTGCAATCAAAAAGCTTTTTAGTGTTAAACCACATACAACTTGGAATCCTACCTTCTGAATTGAGATTTGCACCAATGTGTCTATTAAAACTTTAATTTAGTTTAGCTTTAATACGTGTTGTTCATGTGTGTATTGGTGTCCTCAGGCCCCCCCCCCCCTCAAAAAAAAAGAAAGTAATTATTGTTTTTTTTATTAATTTTCTGATGAAAATATCAGCAGCCATGTCACAAATGTAGTACTGGTCAGACTCTAACTTTAAAGGTTGGTCTTTTTTTGGAACTTTGCATTATTAACAATTCACCTTCAATCAGATATTTGAATGTCTGTATTATCTTTGTATTGTTAAAAAAAAAAAAAACATACAACAAAATTGGAGAGCTACTCCACTAATGTGCTGCAAGTTAAAAAAGAACACATCCTCCACACATTAACTCAGACATATCACACACTATAAATAAAAGATCAACCAGAATATAGATTTACCAAATAAATGAAGTCTCATTTGTGTAGCAACAACCTAATATTGCTCATGTCCCATGTCTTTAACTACAAAGCACATGAATTAGTGATATTGTTGCAGTGGTTGACATGCAGCTTTATTCTAATCAACATGGCAAGTGGTGCAATTTGTATGTTTGAGGTTCAACAGTAAGTTAAGTAAGGAAGGAGCACACGTGTTGGGGAAACCCCTTCAAGTGAAAGAGTGAAGACGGAAGAAGAAGAAGAGGCTACTGAAGGTCATGCTGTTGGTTAGCTTGTCCACCTGTTGACACCATGGCAGTCTGATCCTGCACTGCTGAAAATAGAGATGCAGCCTGGCTCACAGCTGGAACAGCCCGATACTGTGTGCAGGACAGTGTGTGCCTGTTTGTTTGCACCAGTGCACTAGCTCCTAAAAGAAAGCTGATGGAGGGAAGAAAAAACCCTCAACACCTGTCAATCGCACTGACCACATATGATACCAAGTGTGAGAAGGTGTCCAACATAACTATATTTTGACACATTCTGGATATGACTGGATATATGGACTGAAGTGGGACAAGCTAAAGGTGCAGTTTAGTTTAGTTTGTATCAACGTGAAAGGTATCAGGTAGTTTAGACCAAGGACCCAGGCAAGTTCACCTGGACCTTTCTTCCTGCACTGAGGCACACCTCAGAGATAGCAGCTGAGGTCAGCTAAGCTTGTTAAACTGTAGAACCATACAACAGACTGTTGCTTTCTTACATTTGTGGTTTATCATTGTTGTTTTTTTGTTTGCTTGTTTTGTGTGTAATGTGTAACCATAGCTGTGCCATACTGTCTGACTGATGGGTATACATTGTGTGGTTTGAGTCACCTTAGCTTGTGAGTCAGTAAATCTGCAAACACTAAACCTCCCAGACACTCCAGTCTAACCCCACGTTGTTATTTTTCTTTGTTGGTTTATTTATAATTTATTTGATTTCTGTACTTCCTGTAACAGTTTATTACTTCCATCCTTTATCATGAACAGTAGGCCTTTGCTGCATTCTGTTTTGTTTAACAGACCTATTATGATTTTTTCATTTATATATTCATATGATGTTACAATGTTTTTTTGTTTTTTATTTTATTTTATTGTTTTTTTTATGGTTCTGGTTGTCATGTTTGGTTTTTTTTTTTTTTTTTATAAGCACAAATGGAGTAGCACCTGTAATCTCATTATATGTTATATACAATGTCACTAAAGCTTTCAATTCTATACTATTCTATTCTATGTCAAAATATGTCATATTAAACATAGCCAAAATGTCAAATAATGAGGTAAATATGTATAGAAGTAATCCCTGTGAGCAAAAGCACAGGCTTCAGACTTCTCTGAACACTTCTACTTTCAGCCCGAGCTGATGTTGGCTCGAGACAGATTTCTTTGTCTGCTCCACGCACAGAGCACATGTTCAATGCTCTACTCCGCTCCACTAACATTATGGCATTTTTCCATTGTTTTGGGTGTAGTTACACTTAGGCATAACTCAAGTCGAGCTGGCTATACTGTGAGTGTTTTACCATTACACAGCACGGCAAAGTAGAATAAGTAGTTTACCTGTCGGAGGTGTGCTGGTTGTCTGCAGCTCTTTATCAGACATCATCATCACTGTGGCTGTCTCTGCTTGGACTATTCCTCTCAACATTATTTCAAACTGATAATGATGAAAAGAATCATGATAAGTAACTCTAGTTGAGTCCCAGATTTAAAGTAGAGGTGAAAATGAGCATATTGCTTTGTAAATCATATCTGTATTTTTAGCAGTCTCTGGCTCCAGTTTATTCCAGGTCTTGCATATCATATGGTCACATCAATGAACCTGATAAGTTTTCCTAGAAGTGATGTAATGACCTAATTGAACAGAAACACCATGGGGAAATGAGAGTTGGTGATGAATGCGATGGCTGAATGCTACTGAAAGACAAAGCCAATGAAGCCAACATGGTTCAGTATGTGCCATTACAGCACTGGTGGTTAAAGTAATAACAGTCTCTAGTTAGCCAAAAGTAGAGTCACTGGCAATGCAAAAGCTGCTTTGGGCAATTTCCCAAGCTTGTCACCTTGCAGTCTTTCACTTCTTGCCCCTCTTCCTGAAAAGCTACCTCTCAGTATAATCCAAACAAAGTAGATAGAGTTTCTGAAATGTTGTAGACAACAAGTTAGCTCGATTTAGAAGCATGACTTTGATGTGAAACTAGTGTACATGTAAAATGATATGTATGATAAATTATAAGACTGAATCTGACACCCCACTGGCTATGTCACAATGAATTATAAAAATAATGAGTGCCTATATTTGGACAGTCTCCTTTTTGTCAGTTTTTACTGTGTCAAATGACATTGCTTGGGTTGAACCAGACACTCTTAACATAAATGGTTTAAATACGTCCTTGCTCATGTAGGTTCTGAAATCGTACATTCAAGGGCTTCCTCATTCACAACACCTCTGTAACACATTGTTCAGCCTATAGAGTTTGGGTCTTTCTTTCTCTCTACCCATGATCTTTCCCAGCCTCCAGTCCCAGTGACATGACCTCAATACCTCCCTGTTTGTCTGGCCATTCAGCCAAGGTCCTCTTGACTTCTAATCCCTGCCTGCCCTTCCTTAATCTGATCTATGATGGATTAGTGCACAGGCTGACAGCCAAGGCCTTCACTAGTCTACAGCATGGTCTGCTAAAGTTAAAGTGGCCTTTCAATTAAACTCAGATGCATTGTTCTATTCTTACAACAATATAACTGTTGGCAGCACTGCTTCCTCTAACTTATCTTCTTCCAGCCAAATTATAGTCACAAATGAAATAGATTTCAGATACCTGGATACACTGGCACTCATAAATATTGTGAAGAAGCTCAGCTAATTTGCAAAAAAGAAATAAATAAACAAAAAGATTTGTCTGAAAATGTGTATAAAATATGTTCACATACACTGTAGCACACTGTGGCACATATACATTGTTAACACACATTTCAGCATCCAAACATCCACACAGTAACTTCATGTCATCAACTAACCAATATCTGCTCCACAACAGCTTTGGACTACATACGATTCAATGATTACTCCTGTTCACCACCAGTGTTTTGAACTATTGATTGTATCACTCACCCTTTGCACCCATGGGTGTGATAGATGTCTTGATTTCATATCCAGCTATGACAATAGTTCTTATACTGGGTGATACGAGCATTAACTGGATGACTATTGCTTTTGATAATTTAAAAATGTATTTACATCAAAGGAATGCTACCTGGCGCAAAGCACAAACTACTAAATCATCCTCTGGTTGGCAATAAATCCATGTATGGTTCAAAATCAGTGTTTCGGTGCTCCACAGTGCTCTGTCATGACTGTTAGGAGGTTCTGCATGGCACACAACCTAAGAAGATGAAATCATGTGTCTGACACTGAGTTGGAAACGGCTGTCATTTCTTCAATCTACAGGGTATGAGATTAAAATCTTAAATGAACATGGCCTATTTATATGTTGGAGAATATTAATTTATTATCTGTTTTAATAGCTAGGTCCATCCTATGGCCATAAATTCATGACAGGATACCGGTCTTCAATCGGCGTGTGTGCCGGTGAAAGCAGGGTTGGGAGAGTCTTACGAGAAGTACATCAGCCTTACCATGATTTGCGACGACATGTAAGTAACGTACGCAATTATATAAATTATAAACACATTTAACATTGTTTATCACTCCATATGCACATGGTAGTAACAAGTAAATAGTAGCCTACATTCTTGGGGTAGGGGAGACCGGGGCTTGTTGTCACACTTTTTACACTCCTATATATTTCTTGGAATCAATACATCATATTTTTTTTAAAAGTGTACCAGAACAAAGACGGTATATATGTTGTATTCATATCAATTTCATATCTTGTGTCAGTACAGAGTTATAGGCAATCAAATGGAGAGTGTGAACATGTGACATGCTGCCCCACCATCGGGTAAATTGTCTCACTATACAGGGGAAGATGTCACACTGGATTTTGCAACTAATAAAACAGCAACAAAATTACTGTTGTTCTTTTTTTTTTACTTGAAAGTGAACATTGAAGTCAGGCACAGTTTGAAAAAGTCATTGAACATAGCCATTGAACAAACGTTAAAACAAAATATTATGCAACATGCACTGGATTAAAGTCCTTAGGAACTGCTGGCATGTAGACTATGGCTCTCAGCCTCAAATGCCTGTTTTACCTTTCTTAAACTCAAAATTCCAGATTGAATTGAACTAAAAAAATTATGAAAATTAAACCAGTCCTGAAATGTGGCCATAGTTCCAACAACAACTGGAAGATCCATTCATAAAAACTCAAACAAAACCTGACAAACAAATTTCCTCACTAAGTCACATGTGACAACTAACCCCAAAATGACTGAGACATGTTGCCCCAAGCTACCATGTTTGCTAAAGCTAGCTGTAGTTTAAAGTTGAAAACAATGATTGAGGTATGACAGGATGCCTAAATCTCTCCTCTAAAGAGTCCACATTTATCTCTCTTAGGATTTTTACCTGAAAGAAGTTTATTTTGAAATATATCAAGTTGATATTTTTTACTTTGGGTTGTGCAAAATGATTAATTGGTGCTCATCTCAGCTCACAATGTGCTATTCTCTTCTCAGACAGGACATAACACCTGACCATGTAAAGGAAGAAAACTAGTATTCCACTTTTTAGTTGCGCCCTCTGGTTGAGAAAATAATTGCAATGTGACAACTTACCCGTGTGACAACAAGCCCTGGTCTCCCCTACTTATACTATAAGAGCATCAAATGATGCTTTTCTTCTATAAGGCATCATGCGGTGGAAAGGAAATAGTCTAGTAAGCCTACATATCGTGTGTACAGTGCACGTGTCCGTGTGAATAATTCTATTTCAAAGCTGCTCTGGCTCTGGTTTTCTCCAGATGTGAGAAAACACATTTACTTGGTATTTCCATATCATCCTGTACGTGACACAGAGGAATGAATCATTTTTAATCATATTTCTCTTTATTTTAAAGGGTGCTCATGATCTGAATCCCATCCCCTATCAATATGAGTATATGGGCCACAAACTACACATGCATCAGAACGAGAAGCTTGCCATGTGTGGTGTCACACATGTACGGAAAACTGAGTTTTTTCATTTTCAGTTTTTGAAAAATGGACCCATTTGCTTGTTTTTCTGATTTTGTTTTGAAACGGAATAATGAAAGAACGAACCATGCATGGATTGCAATATTACCATAAACGACATTCTTGGATTTGATGGGTTGTAAATCAGTGGTAGAACTTAAGCTGTTGTGGCTGATGGCTGTATGTCAAGTTTTAAGAAGGTTTAAGGTGTGCCACAGGGTTTCATTTTAGGCCCACATTTATTTTTATAAATGAGATTAGGTGAAAAAAGTGAAAACACCTCAATTAATTTGTACATGGATGAAGCTGTTATATATATAATAGCACCTTCTGTTACCCAGGTGGTTCAAAACTTGCATATTGATTCTGTGGGGTACAACAAACACTGATTCTTCTCAAATTTCAATTAAACTTGCTATTTGAGAAAACAGAAACAAGGAGGTAAATATTATTACTCTTGGGACATCAATTGAAAAAGTATTCTTTTATAAATAACTTGGTCCCCGCATAGATGAAAAGTTGTACTTCAAAAATCATATTGATGAAATGACTAAGTCTATAAAAGCAAAATTGGCATTCTTTTAAAAAAAATAAGCAAAATATTCAGTCTAATCATTAAACCTCTCAATGCCCCAGTGTTCATAACAGTGGACGCTTTAGAACACATCATTACATTCTATATCAGAAAGTTGGGTGGCAGTAATCGGTAGTGAGAAGAGAACAACACTGCATTCTATTTATATACAAAGCTCTCATTGGCAAAATTGCTGGGTATCCTACATGTCTTATCAACTATAGTTAAACTTTACACTGCACGAGCTCCCAGGACTATTTGATCCTTGAAAATGAACACTGTAGCACTGAAACTGGGAAATATTCTTTTAAATATTATATTCCACACAAGACGGTTACATTGGATGAGCTAATCTCTTTTAATCATTATGTTTACGGTTTCTTATAATTTATAGTTGTATTGTAATAACAGCATCCTTGTAAAAGAGAGCTTGCCTATTGAATGTCTAAATAAAAGGTTTGAATGAATGAAGGAATGAATAAGTCTTTTCATAACTCTCAGAAACAAGGTGATAAGCACATCTCCCTAAATGTATTATACTATTCTTTAAACTAGAGGAAAATACTTGATTATGCAGTGAAACCTCCATAGCAAATGCATTTCTTTATTAAAGCGATGAGTCAACTGAACTTGTGTATACTGTGTGTACTTTATATGAAGCCAGCAGTGGAGTTATTTCAGATTCCGCTAAAGGTGTGAAAATGAGCTCTCTACTTCATTAGCGTCTTCCCTCCTCAGCGCTGATTCATGTGATGAGATGTTGATCAGACTGAGGTGAGTGGTAAGAGAAGGGTGCAGGGTGACTGGTGGGTGGTTATCTGCAGGTAGCCACGTACAACAACATGCAATGTATGTGTTAGTGCATGTGCGTGTCTATATATACACATAGATTCCACCCACATATCAGTTTTTTTAAATGTTAATTTATGTGTTATAAATGTGATTTCTGAAGAGCATTGAAATATAATGAGATGCCTTAATGACTCCTCAATCACTATACACTTGTGTGTGTCAACCTGTGAGTAAAAGTACTTGTTAGTTAATGCCATACCCCTGCTGGGACGCTGCAAACATACGACAGCTTAAAGGAATTAACAGATTACAGATTTAAAAAGACCCTCGAGGCTCATTTTAGCTCCTTAACAACTGCAAGTTAGCTCTGGATAACTGACTTAGGGTAAAAAAACTATGTAGTATGTGTATCTCTGTAGACAGTAATCTATGTTCTGACATGAGTATCTACCCTGTGAAAGCCTCTCAGCTTTCAAACAGATGCTCCTCAGTAGTGTGGAAGAGGCAAATGCAAACTGCAACAATGACACTGAGATCTACTCACCGGGTGTGTGTTGTGTGTCCTCAAGCAGGTAATAGCAGAGCGTGTGTGGAAGGCAGAGCTCACTCTCACAGCGTATCCAACATTACTGAGCCCAGGGTTGTGTCAGAGGAGTGTGTAGGCTGAGAGAGATTCAGACTGACTGGGAAGACTCCCTCCCCTTCTCTCCCTCTCTCTCTCTCGCTCTCTCTGTCTTTATCTGCTCTCTGTGAGTCTGTCACTGAGCCCAACCATGTGCCCGGAATACCTCTGCCAAACAATTGCTCCACAAATGTCCTTACGCGCGTGCACACACACGCCTCTACCCCAATACCAGCATATACTGATACATAATTATAGATATCTTTAAACACATATGTCCACATTTATTCATCTCTCATACAGACATACTGAATCTTACATGATGAGCTGGTAATATTTTGTTTTTCTTATTGTCAAAAAGTACACATTCATGTGGTCTGGGATGAAAGGTAGATATGCAAAAGAATTCCCATATTGTTATATAATTCACATCAACTAAGGACAGTTGTCAATAAAACACCAAAACTGAGTTATTTTAATCACTACTTTTAAAGGCCTATTAATAGATATTCCTGTAATGATACTTTTAAATGTTTTACTTCTGTTTGATTCTTTTTTGATTATTTGTCTTTGTTTTTTCGTTTGTCTTTAACTTTCTTTTTTTTTTATTTCTTAGGTTTTGGAAGCTTCGCTTAGCACCCGAGCTTCTCAAATGAATGAGATGTTGGAAATCATCTTTACATATCATACAAAAATAATTACATGAGCAAAACACTTTTACCAAGGACAAAACATGTTTACATTTTAGAAAAGATGTGAAACACTTTTACCAGTCCTGAAACAAATGTACAAATGACACAATCTTAATGGAAAGGGAATGTACCAAATACCGGAAGTGACGCAGAAGTGATTAAGTGAGCGATAGTCCACCAGCAGTTTCCTCAGCTGCTAAATAAACCATAGACATATATAGTATATAGACATACTATATATACGTATGTATATAGATATTTTTACGTATGTAGGTCTATGAAATAACCTAGCTGCTACTCTCATGCTGCGTACAACACTGAACTTTTTCTTCTCCTCTCGATGCTTTCATAACTCGTTTCTTACTGACTCTACAGCAGCACCTGGTGGCGGAATTTATACAACGCTTAACTCATGAATGAACCAACTGCAAGTGTTTCACACTTTGTAATGTTGTTTTGCACTTCCCAGCCACCGTACAAAACCATGGTTTCTGCAGTGCAAACAATACATAATGAAAGAGGAATACAAAAAATACTAATCAAACAATCACCAGCTGGAATTGAATTGCAATCAATAATTAACTCAAATTGTTTTTATTACAAGTCTAAAAGGAATATAAATACAGATAAACATGCTCACATTCTCAGGCGCTCATGGCAGGAAGATTGGATAGAGAGCAGAGAGATCTGCAGTTTTAAGTGAGGGCCGTATATAGTGGCTTGAGGGACACCTGTCTTTTAATTGGCCAGCAAGCTGGTGAATGATTAGTGTCAATTGTAGTGAGTATTCTGTCCGAGGCCACTATTTAGAAGGCATGCGACAACAGTTCATTTATCTTGTCCTCTACTTTCCTTCCCCCCTCTCATGTGTATTCTGGTACCTGCCAGACTGTCATTGTAAAGAAGTAGAAGAAGAAACTGTTCATGATGTCTTGCCTGGAATTATAAAGGTTAAATACAAATACATAAATAAATAAAACATTCTATAATTTGGGGGTTAAATAGCATTATCCATTAAATTCAGGTTTAATTACCTTGAACAATGGACTGAATGTGAGGCATCCATTTTGTGTGATGTATATGTATATGTATATGTATATGTATATATATATATATATATATATAAACAGACTGGATGTACCTGCAATGAATCCCTTATTCATTCATTCACTTTTTCCTGTTAGTTCTCAATAATGCTCTAAAGAGTTGCAAAGTGGGAGGGGCTGTTTGGGCAAACTGGTTTCCGGAAGAAAAAACTTGTTTGCCCATTTACACACACCCTCGGAAAATTTGGGGTAGAAGTGAACTCTGACTTCCAATGGGTATTTCAGCAAGTAGCAGCCAATCACAGTGCTTAAAATTCAGTCACAAGCGCCGCTAACAGTGGGCAGAAGCTACAGAGAACAATGTTTAGGAAATATCTGAGGAGTAAATCACTTCACTTTTCATTTCTGGCTCACTTTCGAGTGAATTCAGCAACCACGGCGACACATTTTGTTTACAACTTCAGTGACGAAGCATTTAGATTTCATTCAATTCGTGCTAATGGCTTCTCCATAGCAATGGTGGCTGAGGCTCATGGCTATTATAGTATTATTAGCTGCCTGCTAGAATCACAGACAACTGTATTTCTCAGAAACAAAGCTGAAATAATGTAAACTGGTTAGAACATAAAGCTTTAGGATTGTTGCTGCATCTGGGAGTTTCTATGTTCAGTAACACTAATGATATTGTTCAAAGAAAACATTTAAATAGGAATACCATCACACTCTATAAACAAATATTGTTTGTACAGAATAATATACCTGCCTTGGACAATACTTTTTTATTGCAGCGTGAGGATGTTTGAGGTCATTCATTCATTTCACTATAAATACATTTTACATACAGAATTTGGACACTCAATATCAGACAGTAAGTATGGAGTGATTTCAGACACAGCACAAAATTAACAATGTGTTAGTCTGGCCTGTGTAAACTTAATAACGTATCTAGTCTGTCAGTGGTTCTCAGCCCACTGGTTCTTATTGAAGACATAAACCTTTAAAAAACAGTTGTTTCATCTAAAAAATGTAAATTTAAAAATAATCTCCTAAAGCTGCTTATTGTAGTTTTTAACAAATGATACTCAACATGAGGATTGGGTGCAATTGTTAGGGAATCTTTTCAGCTACAGTGTTTGTGTTCATATTAATGAAGGAACATGTCACCCAGACCCTGTACAACAGTGTGACTCACTGTGTTTTTAATAGGGTTTTTTTGGAAAACAATGGAGCTCTGTTAGTATATCAATTCATTGTTGGTGTTCATGGCGTTTGTTGACAATAAAAAGAGATCACCAGACATAACCTTCACTGTAATGCAGGGTACATATTTTAATGGTGGTGATGTAACAGCTTGCATTGTCAACAAACTCTTTCCATAGATGCCAAGTTGATTTGGTAATTTATCTGTTTCCAGACAGCCATAAATTCTCTGAAGAACATAGCTGGGTCTGGTGGTTATAAATCATCACCACTGATACCATGGAACTCATTCAAGAGGACCACCTCACCACTCTGCCTGTGCTGTCCTCAGTGCTGTTGGCTTTGAGGCAGTTTAATGAGCTGTCAAGTTAGCTTTTATTTGCCTGTACATGTCTACTGCTTTATTATTTCTTTGGAATTTGTTTTTTGTCTTTTTTTTTTAGGATGCAAGATTGTGATATTTCCTCTGGCAATGCAGATATTCTCTAGTAATGAACCACTGAGTGCCCAACCCATAACAATGTAACATTTGTGTTGTTTTCAAGCCAAGCATACAGTTTGGTGTTCAGCACAGGAAAAATCTGCATGTGTGTGTTCAGCTGTCCATGCCCATGACAGACATGCACAGACAGCAGCGCTGACATACAATTAGTGTACCACTCCTCTCCATATTTAGCTTCAAAGAGTGTGAGCAGTGAAGTGTGGATGTGCATATATCTGTCTGTTCGCATGCCCTTCTCTTTGTGACTCAACTCCAGTTATCATGGGCTAACAATACAGCTGCAAACCAGAGTAGGACAGGCTCACCATGAGCTATGAAGGTATTAAATGAGCACACATGTTCCCGCAGGAGCCATCAGTCAATCTGATTTCAACATCATTGTAGGGAAATCGTGTTTGATTCTTGAGTTGCTTTTGAAATACTGCTCTACCTAAAAGCTTTAATTGTCGAGGTTGCTGTTACCATAGCAACATTACCCACTCCAAATTTGTACATGGTTGGCAGACAGACCAGAAAGGAGGAATGCCTTCCACAGAGCTCCTTTTCATGCAGTATGTCTTCAAGATGGCAGTTACTAATATATGAGCGTATAGGTTTCATGTTATTTACTGTTATTGTTTAACACATCAAAGCCCATCTCCCACTGCAGCTGGACGTGGTTAATTAATCCTTTTTTCTATATGACTCTGTTTAAAGGGGTCATATTATGCTTTTTGTGCTTTTCTGTTATTTATGTGCTGTAATGATATCAGATATCTATGCTGGACAAGGTCCAGAACTTGAGGTTAAACTGCTCACAACAAGTCAAAAGCTAGGACCAACCTGCTCTGAATGCTTCATTGCAACATGTTTTCTACCTTGCTGAAAATTAGCAGGAATGTCAAACCAAACACCACATTAAAATCTTCACTGTACTGCTGTTGTCAGCTCGTCACACATGCCCATAAATAACCCTCTGCTCTGTAGGGAGTATAGAGTATAGGGCATAAGGTAACTTTATTGATACTCCAGGTGGATTTTATTTTTTTTCAACAGTGATAAAAAATAAAATAATAAAATAAAAAATAAAATGAACAATTAAAACAATCTCCAAATACTATATACACAATAAACAATAAATATACAATACATTAGTGGGAGTGGGAGGTACTGGGAGCTGTGGTGCTGAACAGTCTGATGGCCGATTGTATGAAAGAGCCCCCCTGTAGCCTTGGTTGCTATGGTTTTTCCATGTACTGTTTGCATTGTCCAATCTCATATTTCAGATTGGATTACACTTTGAATTTGTAGGGATGTATTTGAGAAGTTGAGGTTGAGTTAAGGTTTTGGGCATCAACGCACGCAAAATGGCTTGTTTCACTTTCAGAATTCGAATCATTTGGAACGATAACAGTTGGAAAGCCTCGAAGAGCAGTACAATTAAGTTATTTTATCTCCATCCAAGTAAGTGGAGGGATATTTGGAAGTTAGCCGCTTGGCTGCTGCAGGGTCTGCCCATAGAACATGCACTGTATGCATTCATCTGAACAGCTTGGGAATGACAAACCCGACACTTTCTACACTCTGCAGAATATGACTCATTGTATTTACTTTGTCTTGCAGTATATTAATAACTTTATATTGTGTTTCATGTGATTTACCTGATCTTTTTGTAATTTTTTTGACATTGTATAAAACTTTGTTACATACCTGTCATGAAGATGATGCCCTAAAGTCTGTTCCCAGCTGTGTTTAATATACATTATTGTATATTGTATAATGATTGTATATGTAGGTCATCACTTTGTTAATAAGTGCTGCTGCTTTCATAATAAGATTAACAATAAGGTTTAATTTACTACCACATTTATAGTTCTTGATAAACTTTATCGGGGCGGCCGACCGGTGCTGTGGCCGTAAGGTGATCGGTGCCTGTCGTGGCGGCAATACCCGAACCCGCTGGTGGACACCGGCGGTGAGGGATGCCGTCAAGCTGAAGAAGGAGTCCTACAAGGCCTTTTTGGCCTGTGGGACTCCGGAGGCAGCAGGCAGGTACCGACAGGCCAAGCGGAGTGCAGCTGCGGCGGTCGCTGAGGCAAAAACCCAGACATGGGAGGAGTTTGGTGAGGCCATGGACCACCATCCGGCGTCTCAGGAGGGGGAAGCAGTGCACCGTCAACACTGTGTACGGTGGGGACGGTGCGCTGCTGATCTCGACTCCGGAAGTTGTGGATCGGTGGAAGGAATACTTCGAAGACCTCCTCAATCCCACTGACACACCTTCCGGTAAGGAAGCAACCAGTCCACATGTGTTTTGTGGACTTGGAGAAGGCATTCGATCGTGTCCCTCGGGGTCTCCTGTGGGGGGTTCTCTAGGAGTACGGGGTATCGGACCCCCTGATACGGGCCGTCCGTTCCCTGTACGACCGGTGTCAGAGCTTGGTCCGCATTGCCGGTAGTAAGTCGGACTTGTTTCCAGTGGGGGTTGGACTCCGCCAGGGCTGCCCTTTGTCACCGATTGGGTTCATAATCTTTATGGACGGGATTTGTAGGTGCAGCCAGGCCGTTGAGGGGTTCCGGTTTGGTGACCTCAGGATTGGGTCACTGCTCTTGCAGATGATGTGGTCCTGTTGGCTTCATCAGACCGTGACCTCCAACTCTCACTGGATCGGTTCGCCGCCGAGTGTGATGTGGCCGTTCATTTCCTCGTATTTGAGGCGGGATCCATGAATGTTGATCAAATACTTCTGTACACTACTGGACAAACTTACAGCCAATCATATCAATGATAGACGATGACATATTCAGAGCGGGGCTAACTGGTATATAAGTATAGGGAGCAGCGCGAACACATCCTTTTTATGAAGGAAATCATGTAGTTTTTGTTCTATTTTCAAAGTTTCAATTTATTTAACACACAATCTATTGGTGCTTCCAACGGTTGCTGCACCTCCGTGGCCGCCATGCTGGATGTAAACAGAGTCGCTCTATGGTCGTCATTGTCTTGAGCCTGCCTCCCCGTTCTGTGATTGGTTCCCTATCTCAGGTGAAGATTGGAATGTCGCTTGTATGAGAGCATGGGTATACCCAGGCTATCTCAAAGGGCTATACATTTGTTGAACTCCTGACTGGTGTTGGGGCCTTGACTTAATGCTATGGTGGACTGAGCACATGGCTTTCTTTGTCTGCTGAAAGACAAAGCATAAATTGAAGCCTAGAGGAAAGATCAAGGCCTGATTCGCATGACCTGCACCCCCCTCAATGAAGGAAAACCGCCAAGGGGGCAGGCAGCGCCCCTTCCCCGCAGCCCTAACTGGTCTGGGTTCAAATCAAGCTGAACTCAGGATCCCTCATTGGCTGTGAGGCACCTGACGTCACTCCAACCCGCTGACGTTACACGAGTTTACAAAAGTCAGCTACACAGAGAAAACACTGCCTTTAATAGTAATAAAAGAGAGTAGTTCGTCGGACCGACTGATAAAGGTAATACCACCATGTTACCCCCCCCCCCCCTCTCTTTGTTTTCTCAGGAGCATCTCAACACTCGCTGGCGAGATGAGATTTCAGCTGTTATACCTGATGGTAACAGTAAATAGGATCCCTAAGAGCCGCTGGCTATCGACTAACGCCTCACCTTGTACCTGCAGAAGAAACAACAGAAGTTCCCTTCATTTTGGCCAACGTCGCGGACACCCGAACCTCATTGACGGACCACGCTGCTGACGCAGCTCGCTTCAAGCCTTGACCCTGGCCACAAATCATCTCAAAGTTAGAGGTCTTTCATCTGGGCAGAGTCATTAGCATATGTAATACTAGTTCAGTATTAATTTGTGTTTGCTGCTGTTTGATTTGTGTATTTGGGACACACCCCTTTACACACACTCACACTCCCTCTTTTACACAGAAACACACACACACACACACACCCCCCTTTGCTCTCATACACACTCTCACATACACACACACACACACTAGCCTAATCATATACGACTGTTGTTATGGTTTGTTATTTTGCATAGTGCCAGGACGGTTTCTGACTTGATATTGATTGACTTGTTAATTGATTCTTGTTAATAAATTGTTATAGATGTAAAGAGAAGTTTCCTGCGATTATTGTGTATTTGTTATTGCGATAAGCAGCCAATCAAAATAGTCAGAGCTTGGATCTCACTCCTTCAATTTTCTAAGGTTTAGTCTTTATCAAGGCTTAAATCCCAAGGATTAAATCCCACATACATATTATAGTATTATATAGTAGTAATAAATACATATATCCATGGTCAGGATTTAGCAACAGGTACCAAGAATTAAAATAGGCTAATTCCAAAATATTTTTGTAAGTGGTTCAATGACATTTGGTACTATAAAATTATCTTTAAACTTAGCTTGCAACTTTTAGGTACATACAAAGAAAGGTCTAACAGTGATATATTATCCAGGTCTATACTTCCAAAATCTGCAGAAGAAGACTGACTATATTTAACCCAATCTGTGGCAAATCTCAGTATTGCAGCCCAGTTAGAATACAACAAAGGCTGGCTGATACAAGAGTTGGCAATACAATCTCACAACAAGGTTCACTCAATAGCTGTTCTGCAGCTTTCAGTCATCTGACATTATCTTCCTCAGCAGACATAGCCCATTCTTTTATGCAGAAATGTAATTATTAAATTAACATTCCTCTAAAAACTTAAAGGACTTCCTGTACTTAAGCTTTATTGATGAGATAGTAGCCTTTCAATGCTTCATGTGAACATGATCAACAGAAACCAGTGTAAAGACACCATGAAGACACACAAGCTGGGTACCCCCCAAAACATAGTCAGTCATTTGTAACACAATTTTTATCATTATTCTTATTCTCACCATAACCACACAAGGACAACTCTACTGCTTATAGGCCGGTACTCCCGTTCCCATGGCAACCACTGAAGTGAAGTGCAGTGTTTTAGCTTCTCCAGGCTAAAGATAGAGCACTTATGTACACACACATTGGGCCAGCACAAGCACATGATCATTTTCAACCAAGACAGAGCTATAGTGACTACAGGAGAGAATGAATGAGATTGAATGTTAAGTGGCACACACTGGGAAACACAGCATTGGAAAATGATATATATATATATATAATATGGTATGTATATATTTATTTCTGCTCCTACATAATTATCACTGTGGTGTGTATTGCAGATTCCAGTTATAAAGGGATGTTCCTCACTGATCTGTCCAAATCAGGATTCAAATATCTGGATCTACACATTACCTTACTTTTCTCACCAAGAACTGCACGTCTTATAAGTTACATCTTCTAAAAGCTGCCAGTATTGAACCAAGCTTTCATTATATTGACAGAGCAATGTCTTACTAATTAGAGCGCATATTTATTATTGCACTGATGGATTGAATAAGTGCTCAACCGCTTATGTATTCAAATTTCTACATCCACTCTTGATGGAGCTATGCAGGCAGTTTCCCCCTGTTTTCAGCCTTGTGCGATAAACTGGTAGTGGCACAGTTCAGATGACATACAAGTTCACACATTTCATTTTGTTTCTTTTTCTCCAGACTAAAGTATCACATTTCTACATTTCATTTGAACACAAACCATGATCTTTCCAAAAAGCCAACCAGGCTGATTACAACCAATAGGGTCAGCAGATTATAAAAATGGTGCTATGTGTCATTCTGGCATGCACATGGTCACATAGAATGAGTTAACACATTTATTATACACAATAATAATTCCATTACCTGGTGACAGGTGTTGCAAAGCAGGGACAAATAAACTCATGCCACAGTCATAGAAAGTAGTATGGATGCTTTCATGTGATTTTGTTTAAATGTAATGAATTTTACAGTATGCAAATATCACAGCTGTGTTCTGTGTGTATTTTGTAAAACAAAAAGCACTATGAAATAGAAACCCAATAATATGTAAAACAGCAATTAGACAAACATGAAATTACCAGAAATGTACACAAACAGGACTAGATAACCTCATTAGCCAAATGCATGCCTCCCCGGCCACATCACCATGCCAC
Organism: Scomber scombrus; assembly: GCF_963691925.1. Taxonomy (NCBI): domain Eukaryota; kingdom Metazoa; phylum Chordata; class Actinopteri; order Scombriformes; family Scombridae; genus Scomber; species Scomber scombrus. The sequence goes on from NC_084989.1 coordinate 1,326,632, forward strand.
ATTCTTCACCAGCTCTCTAATGAATGGAAATGTATGGAGTATCTTAACTGGGCCTGATGTAAGAAAGCCTGTGTCTCTAAAGAGGCCTTTATAACACACCACCCACTCACATTCTGTACTGGAGAGGAATTATGTATGCAGTTATGAGCAATAAAGCAGTGAAGCTTTCACGAAATGGTAAAGATTTTACAGGAGACAAACATACAGAGCCTACAGCTATTTGACATTGAATCAGGAATGCTCAGCTGCTAAATTACATACCTTAACATGTGTAGTTAATTTGAATATGAAGCATTTTGCTATTTCATAGACCAACATGTTTCATATCTGTAACGGGTGTGACACGAGGAGAGGAGGTCAAAAGCAAGCAGGGTCGGAATCAGTCTGTGACTCAATGCTGGGAAGGTCTGGCATGAAGCAAAAGTAAATGGCAATCTGGCAAAGAGTGAGTGGACAACAGGAGTTTAAATACTGGCTTGATACAGATGGGGTGCAGCTGAGAGTCCAGGTGATTGCTGATGAGCTGCAGCTGAGTGCCCAGGTGAACAGAGTTAACTGATGAGGTGGGTGTGGCTGATTAGCAGGAGTAGAGCAGGGGTGTGGTGAATGGAATTTTACCAGCAGCAGGAGAAGAGCAGAACAGACTGTGACAATATCCCTTTTCCATTTTGCATGTAGGTACTTTTAAGGATGACAAAACAATCTTAACTCAAGTCCCTTTTATTTGCTTTTTCTAGGGCTTTCAACATAATCACGTAAATATTAAGTTTGAATTGTCAACTGTCACTTTGATTACATTTTATTTGCATGCTCATTACTTCACAGTGTTCCCACAATTTTTTTTTCTTTATTTTAATGCATGTATTTCCCTCCATCCATCCATCTGTCCATTTTTATGTCCATCTTATGGGAGCGGGTAGGAGGCAGTACACTGACTAAGGTAATCCAGACATCTTTTTCGTCCCATGCCAGAAGAAATATGTAAACCATCTAGTTGATTCTGGGTCTGCCACAAGGTCTCCTACCAGTTGGACGTGCCTGGAACACCTCCAAAGGGAGGCGTCCAATAAAACTGAACGGGACTGACACTGACTACTAATTGACCTACATAAATCCATCTAAGAATATACATGAATATAACCTAAATACACAGGTACATTACAACCTGCCAATTATGTTATTTACAATCTCATGATGGTGCAGCTCTTCAAAGGTTTCACACAGAGGCTACAGAAACAGAAACAGAAACAAATGTTAAATGCAACTGTCCAGTGCAATGTGCCCATTTCTGCTGATGCAGCACCGATCCACCTGTCAACCTCACACTCCACATTACCCTCACTGAGATATTTGAATGCCTACTACTTTGGGCAGCAACTCACTCCCAACCTGGTGGAAGCAGCCCAGCGTTTGTGCTTGCACAACCAAGATGGAATCCAAAATTGTTCCTCCTGAATCTTATGTTCAACAATCAGTCGAAGCCTCCTTTCCAGTGCCCTGACTTAAGCTTCAGCCTCTCAGGACAAATCTCATCCAAACCTGAAGCTTTGCCATTGGGGAGATTCTGGACTACCTCAAAGACCTCTACCAGGGATATTGGTGGGGAGTTGTCCAGCGCTGCCTCCTCCACAAGAGGGAATTTCTGTTTGAAAGTAATTCAACTTCCAACACCTGACAGTGTGCCCAGTCAAGGTCAGCAGTTCTTTCCCTCCTAAAAACAGGTAAGCCTAAAAAAAAGGTAAGCTTTCCCTTCTTAAGTCATCTGATGATTTGCCAGAACTTCTTTGAGGCAACCATTAGTCCCTCTCCATGGCTTTCCTGAACTACTCCCCAATTCAGGTTTTTGCTTTGGCAATGACTGAAGCTGCCACACTCAAATAGAAGCGCAAAAACAAGGCACCACTCAGTATCAGATGAGGCAGGACATTCCTCCCAATCACCCCCTTCAAGTTTCTCAATCGTTGTACAAACCTTGTGTCCTCTTTGACAGGTGCCTGCACTCCAAAGATGCTGCTTCACTGAGATCCATGATTTGCTCTCAGTGTGAATTCTCAGTCTCATAGATAGTGGGAGGAGGGTAGGTGTTTATCATGTGTCACTGATAAATGTATATCACATTTGTACATTTTCAATATCTAGCAGACTGAACTATGGCTGTTTCTCATTCTGGGAGACATTCTGACCACCTCTTTATGCAGCCATATGCAGTCTTTTGTTTTCAGACAGTGCATGGTTGCTGCCACCGTGGCTCCTGGCTACATCTCATTCAACTAGCTTGTAGGCTACATCGCAGGCTGCTGCCATCCACCAAGTATAATCTCATCACACTAGATACAACTAAATAGTGGGTGGTAGCTTAAAATAGAAATGGAAATGAAAAGAGCAATATAATACAATTAATACATTTAGCTAACTATGTTAATATCATAAATGCTGTTTATCGTCCCAGACCAGATCATCAGAGTGTTCCAAAGCCTCCAAAGTTTCTCTTCATTGCCTGTGTATAGTTCAGTAAACGTAACAGTAAAATCAGCTCCTGTATCACTTCCCAATGTGCTTCCCTCACTGTGGTTTCTGTGGTTGCTATGGTCAGACAGTGAGCTTCACAGAGCTGTGCATGTTCACGAGCATAGCCGTCCTCCCTCTACTTGTCGCTGCCACCATTTTAGACCTAGGTGGCACAGCTGGCATTGTGTTTACACTGAAAACAATAGAGGTAAGACAATAACAGAGATTGATAAAGGCCTCTGGTCTTAGTACTTCTAAAATCCTGGTCATGGTCTGGATATAAAGACACTTCCAGAGATTTTCCATAGCATTAAACACCTTGTATTTCTTCTGTCTTGTGCCAATCTGGTACCTAAAGTCAGAATGTCCAACACTGCAGTCTGTGCTGCAGATTACCTTCACCTTCATTTACCAATACGGTTACATGTATTGTTGCTGGTTTTACAAGAAAAAAGATGAAGACCCTGAACAGCTCTCATATAGAGTGTGTGTACCACCACTGCCTGATATGCAACAAAAACATATGCACAGCTCTGCTCTTCAGTCCAGACATAAATGACTGCACTGTATTTTGACGGTGATGTGTTGTTGTGCAGGTGTGTTTGATGGATGGTGTAGCTGGTGTCAGGCCTGTCTGTCACAGTTATTAGCTACAGCATATCTCACCTCACTGTCAGTTTTAGCTTCCTATTTCCATAGCCTTGTGTCACGTTGTCAGCCAGTTGGCATCAGCTGACAGAAATAGCTCTGATGTCATGGGTCCGGTGAACACATGTCCTCCTGGTAAGATTGTAGTACAATGGAGATCACAGCTTCAAAATGAAGCAGTTGCAGCGGTTTCACATACACTTCCTTTCTGTTGTCTGTCTTCAGCAATGACCAAACACTCAATACAGTGAGTGCATCGTTGCAGATGTCACCATAATTTGAGTTTGTACTTTTTAGCCATACTCATGGCATGTCTCTATTAGCCTAGTAATACTTTAATTTACTTTGGCCCGGACTGAAATATCTCTAAAACTGTTGGATGGATTTCTATGAAATGTTGGTTGTGGACATTCTCCAATTCCAATGCAAATACAGTGGTAAGAGCTTCATTCTGCACCAGTCCAATATCTGGGCTGACAGTGAAAAGATGGTACCCTCTCAGAAAATGGCTATTGACACCTCTTCTGCATTGGATCAGTGATACTGAGCAGCCATAACAACAGTAAACACTAAAAAACACTAAAACCTGAAATACCATTGAGCACTGAGATATCTTGAAAATGAGATGGTCTTGCCTGCAAGAAAGGTTAGCCATGCTGATCTCAATGGTCAAAAGGGATGACAGCATACGCAGCGCAGGGGGTGGGCTTTTGGGGCTTAACCCCCGGTACTTTCATCAAGAGCCCTGGATCTTTTTTAAGCTTTATTTATTTATTTTTTATTATTATTATTATTATTATTCTTTTTAAATCATCCTCGGACCGTTTAAGGGCTCAGGAACATACAGTATATCCTATTACAGGGAAAATAAGCTATCCATCAATCATACCCCTATTATAAAGAAAAGCAAAAGAATGAATGACATTTGCCACGCTGAACAAAACTGCACCGCCAACTAAACAGGTAGCCTGATTGAATACAAACGTTTACATCGAGCCTAGCGCCGCCGCCGCCTAACGTCAGTCTGATGTAGCCTAAGTCACTGTCTGATCTCTCTGTCATTGAGTGCTCATCAGTCAGAATGGACATAAGAATGTTTTTCAAGAAAACTCCATCCAGCCATGTCATGTTACCAACACGTGGTACCATTATGATAATTTATTAAATATCTCTTGCAGTGCAGAGAGTTTGTATTCAAGAATACCTTTTCATAACTTGCATCTTTTACTCTTTTCATTAAATAATCGTGCATTGCACTAACAGCCTCTTAGTCCCTCTTTTTAATGTCGATTGATTAACATGACAAAACAGCAGTAACAATAGTCATCATAATCATTTAGTGAATGAAGACAAAATGAAACTGAACAGGGATGTTGAAGAGTAACCTTGAAGGTGTTTTACACTGTATATAAGAGCTATGGTTTCTACTACATTAGCTAAAATGTATTTTATTTATTGGACATAGTCACCTAGTGGACAACAAATGCAACAGCATGAAAAAGACCTGAAATAGAACTACATAAGTGCTTTCAATTCCAGTGAGCCACCTATTAGACCTATTGACCTTAATTAGGCATAAGCCCTTAATTCATTATACAGTAACTTGAATTTATTATATATATATCTAAATTTTGCCATTATAAGTTTCTTAAAAGTCCCCTAAAGCCACTATTTGAGGGGTTGTTTTCAAAATGTTCTCCCAGGGGAGCATACCCCCGAACCCCACTAGTAAGACCGGGTTTAGGCAGGGTATGTCTACAATGTCTGGCACCGCCCCTGGATGACAGTAATACTACTGTAATAATGTTGGTGGCCCAGTTCTACAAGGGTGCAAAAGCATGTATCGCTCCCTCAGTTTAATATTTTGCACCTTCAGTTGAAATTTGTATAATAAATGCCAGGTCTTACACACACATGGACTGTGTGGGCGTCTTCATTTGCAACTTCTATTTTGGTTCTTGTGCAGCAGTGCAACTTGCTGAAGGGTTGACTAAAGGTGAATATAGACCAGCGGGTGTAGTGATAATTAAATACTCTCTCAGCCAGTCACTGCTCTCATAGCTCTGAAACAGCTGAGCCAATCACAGTTAAAAGTGATACTGACAGCTCAACAAACAAGCAAACAAAACGCTTTGTTTCAGGAAATGTCTGGACAGTTCAGAGTGTCAAATGAACAAAATGAAAACACATCACCATTAATCTGCAGTCAAGACAGAGGAAGTCCCTTTTTCATCAGTTAGTTACTATATATAAGCATGTACAGTTAGAAAAAAGGTTATGATGAGCTCCGCTAACCCAACATGTCCTTTATGAAAAAGCAAAACACTGAGTTATAACCAACCAGTCTGATGTGTGTAGAAGTGTGTATGGTTATTCTGTAGCAGCCTGGTTTCATGTTCAGGTGATTTAATGACAGTCAACACAGTGGATTTTATGAATTAAATAATTAATATACAAATAAGTTATTTTCTGTTTGTCTTAAAGGTACAGTGTGTTGTTTTTAGCGGTATCCAGCGGGGAAATTCTAGATTGCAACACTCCGCCACTCACCCCTCCCTTTCCCGAAACTCTTTGAAGCTACGGTGGCCTTCGGGGACAAGAAGCTATTTGCTAAAGGTAGAAGCCCATGGATGACCATGAGAGACGCTCAGGCTTCTAGCATCTCTAAGTCATGAGGTGAAGATGTATTTAGTTATTTAGTGTATAATGCTAAAAGTTATATCTAACGTAAGATATCAATGAGTGTTTGATTGTGCTGGTAATACATGCTAACATTAGCGACATAATGCTAAACAAAGCAAACGGTTAATTTTATTGTACGGTTTTGTGTTGTTGATAGAAATTGGCAGCATACACGTTTTATTATCCGTCTGTAGAGTGAAGTATTGGAGGTTAGCGGGAGAGGAAGAGGGCGAGGCACAGTAGAGGTGCGGCAGCAGGCAGGGCCAGGTGAAGTATATTCCTATCCGTCCTGCACGGTATTAACAACACACAGTGGTTTTTAGTTTCACATTTGTTCAATTAAAATCTGCAAATTTACTGAATAAAAGATTTCCATCATATACCAGTAATTCCCTACAAGGTCAGTATTATTACCACCTCTTATGCAAGCTGCAATTTACTAGTTTGAACTAAAAAATAATAATAATAAGAATAACCATATTTGTAATATAAATGTATTTTATTTGACATAAACATGTTTGGACATCCTTTAACAGTCTGCACAATAAAATAATGTAAATATGCAGCTTTTAGTGTTCAGACAAACATTTTGATGAGACCCAGGCAGGGAGTAGATGTTGTGTCAGACCATTATATACCACACCAAAGGTATCCAGTCTACTGTTCTGGATGAAGATGCTCTGAGTGCGCTGGTCTCTTTCTTTGAAGATCTCCTTGTAGTAGATGTTGGCCATGGTAGACATGAAGCACTGGAGGAGCAGGAAGTGACCCACAGCCAGAAAGTGAAGCGTCTCTGTTGTCCTGTTTACGTCAGGCCTTCCTGGGTAGGAACCCGTTATTCACTGAGTGCTGCTCCTCATCTGCTCCAGGAGCTGTGTGTAGAGAGCAGCTGCTAGAAAACTGCTTCTGTGGAAGACAGTGACATTACACAGGAAGTTAGTTGACTAGTTTTTATGCAGTTATACATGTGAAAATAGCGCTGTGGGAGTTACAGGGGAAGTTAATATACTACAAAGGCAAATACATGTGTATCAATTACCTGGCTCACCTGGATAAATATAATGTTGCCAAAAGAAACGACATAAATGTTGACTGATAAATGTAAAATTGAAATTTTGTTAGAAATGACATATTGCTCAACATAGAAATGATGAAAATGTGTTGTGTACTTGTGTTTGAGTAGACAACTTTCCCCCCAATTTGTATGTGATTCTAAATGATAAAATTAGCAGCATACAAAGAAGTTACGGATCACTGAAAAATATTCACAGAAATGATTAACTGTGATGAGTAGACTTCTCCTCAGCTTATCTTTCACACTAAGTCATTACTCTGACCTACTGTCTAGTAGTGACTACGGTCGCACGCCTACTACATTTGAAAGGCAAACAGTTTTTATTAGAGCCAGCATAAGTTTGTCCGCTTAGTGCTACTGTAGGCCGCCATGGCGGTGCAGCATGACAGCCTCTGTGAACGGCGACACCCACCTATGCAGATTAAAATGCAATATTTCTCAAATAATACAAACACAACTGCCCGTATCTTTGTTTGATTAAACAGCCTATTTAGCCCTGATTCCTCTGGAGACTATAGTTTGATGGTATGTGTGCCATTCCGACTCATACAGCAAACTATTGCATACATTACAACTTTTTGCAGCTGTTTTTTCCAGTATAATCTGTTCATCAGGGACCATGCTTGCAACACCTACACTATTTTTCATTGCTGTTGCCAGCCTGCACTGTAGCTACCAGTGCACCCCCACTAATTTCAGATGTACCCAAAGTCATTTTGTTCTGGAACAGGGTGGAACAGGGCCTGCTGGTGGAAAGTGTGCTCAAAATTATAAACATTTGCCTCTCCCAGTATGTGCCTGTCCAAATACAACTTTTTTTCTCTTTACTTGGTGTATAACTTTTACAGAGAGCACTTCTTAATGCAATGTTTGCTTCACACATCCTTATATAACTCAACCAATTAGGGTAAGAAACATTTTTGCCACTGTAAGTATCGTGAAATTCATTTTAAAAATGTATTTGCTTATCAAAAGAAGAGTTTGATAATGACAAAGTGAACAGACTTGTAATGATACTACATTAGTTATTAACATTATAAGAAGGAGGTGTGGCATCATCATTGACAGCTGTGACAGCCACTCTCAAACCTCCAACAGGTGGCAGGAAGGCTGAGTGGGCCTGTCTTGTGTGCCTTCACACACATCCAGACTCTGGATCAACTGGACTTCAGCTCGGCATTCAACTCCATCAGCCCCAGCCGACTGATCAACAAACTGCAGACATTGCAACTCGGAACCCCCTCTGTCTGTGGATCAAGGACTTTCTGACGAACAGACCCCAGCACGTCAGGATGGGCACCTCCACATCCTCCACCATCGTCCTCAACACTGGTGTTCCTCAGGGCTGCGTCCTGAGTCCAGTCCTGTTCACGCTGTACATCCACGACTGTGTCGCCATCCACGGCTCCAACACCCTTATCAAATGTGCGGATGACACGACCGTCTGATCAGCAACAATGATGAGGCACCATACAGAGAGGCGGTCCAGACGCTGGACGCCTGGTGCAGTGATAACCACCTCAACCTCAACACCAGGAAGACTTAAGAAATCATCATTGATTTCCAGAAGTCAAGGACCACACTGCACTCAGGCCTGAGCATCAACAGGGAGGAAGTGGAGTGTGTCACGGATTTCAAGTTCCTCGGCCTGCACATCTCGAAAGACCTTGGCTGGACTGTGAACACCACCCACATCATCAAAAATGCCCAGCAGCGTCTCTTCTTCCTGAGAACACTTAGGAGGAACAAACTCCCTCCACCTTTGCTGAGGAACTTCTACCACTGCACAATAGAGAGTGTCCTTACTTTCGGATCCATGGTGTGGTACACCAGCTGCACTGCAGCAGAGAGGAGACGGCTGAATAAAGTCATCAAGACAGCTCAGTGGATCGTTGGCTCACCACTCCCACGCCTAGATGAGATCTACTCGAGATGTCTCCTCCGACGGGCCAAAGAGATACAGAATGATCCCACTCACCCAGGTCCTTCTCTGTTCACCAGACTCCCGTCTGGCAGGCTCAGAGTAATGCAAGCTTGTACAAACAGACTCAAACAAAGCTTCTTCCCCATGGTGGTGAAGAGACTGCTGCAGGAACCATGAACATACTGCAATTTTACCTGCACTTTAACTTTAACATATTTTTAGATACGTTGTTATTTATTTTAATACATATTTATACTGATTGTAGCTGCTACGAGGATTGCTGCCAAATGAAATGTCATTGTATCTTGTGTGCAATGACAATAAAGCTTCTTTATCTTTATCTTTATCAAATGATGTCACACAAGCAAGATGGTAGCAAGCACAGAGATGTTTTGGCTTCACTTTTGCATAACAGCAAGAGGTGGAGACATGTCATCCATATTTATATACAGTTAAGTAAGTGTTAAATCATGTTTATATGGTAACTATATAACTATATGGTATTTCAAATTTCAACATTTTTGAACTATTCACCTCATAGACAATCATATTTTAATAGTTAAATTAGATAAGTATTTGTATTGAAAGAATGACGTTTTGTGTTCTGAGATTGTATGTATTCAAAATCAATCACCATAGAGACATGTTGTACTGTAAAATTAATCATGACCTTTTTTTAATACACTGACCTAGAGATGCTTATCCTTGCACTATCTAATGATATATTCTCCCTTTCTCACCCCATACTCATCATCTGATTAAAACAACAACACAAAATACACCAACTGCACAAATTTGCATTAAAACAAATAATTCGATTTTCCAGAGAGGACTAACATTTATTCATGTACAACGTCTATAAAACAGCTGTCCTGTTATCTTGTCTAAGAATGTGTCTCCTCCTGTCTCCTCTCTCACAGTAATCACACAATATTTCTATGTGATGAAAACAGATACATCATACATAGCAGCACACCGGGTCAGAGTGTACAACACATCTAATAGGCACAATGATGTTATTAGATGAATCAGTAAGGTAGTGACTCTTTAATACAAAAATAACTACCTTCAAGAAATCCTGTCGAACTCAATTATAATGTGAATAACTGTGAAGGATCAAACAGAATATGTTGAGCCGTTTGCCTCATTGTAGAAAATCCAAAGGGTTTGTTCAGCCAAGAGCATAGTTGAAGGATACACTGATGAACAGATAGATGGAGAGATGGTCAAGAGGGGAGGATGAATAGAAGAGCAGCAGATGGGTGATCTGTTCCTCAGCTGAACACAGCTGAACATCAAGCTGCTGCTGGCACATTAATAGCTCCATGCAGCTCTGTCTGGCAGTAGGAGGAGAAAGAGCTGAGTTTTCCACCCGCTACAAATGTGATATCAGCCCATTAAATGGCCATTATCAGTTGTCATCAAGAGCTTAGCTTTGAGGTAGTATGGCCCTACTCTACCTCCTAAATGGCCATTATCATCTATTAGTAAGCTGAAGGAGGTTCAAAATGTATCCAGATCCACTACAGACACAGTCCAGCCCACAGCACACTGGGAGGAAGCACAGCACACCATACTAAAAATGTGTTTAAATAGTTAAATGAAGCTTAGTGAAAGATCAGCCAGGAAGACTCTCTTCTCAGGACAGACACAGTGGTGCTAACTCCAGTTTACTCTCTCATGCATGCACACTTAATTCCGGGTTGTCAATGCGGCGGGGGGACGGTGTCCTCATTGAGTTCAAGACTCGTCTTTATCATTATACTTGTAAAATGTATTCTTTCCCATTTTATTTGTCTAAAAATAAACAATACCGGTGAAGAAAATGTATTTACACATGGATTTAATGTTACAAGTGTAATGTAGGCTTAGCTAGGTGACCATCATCTATCAGATTAGTTACTGGTTTAGACTCTGTTTTATGCAGTGATGTCATCAACAATCATCTCACTATCTGCTCTAGCTGCTAGCCCTCCTTTATTGTGTTCTAGGTTATCTGTCCAAATAATTGAAGGCGGATTGGAGGGGGTCTATTGTTACCCCTTATTGTTACAACAAAAGCCCATGTCAAAGAATAGCCTAATTAGGACCTATTATACCTTTCCTCATTTCAGACATAAAGTTGCAAAAAGCTTAAAGTGGTTAAATAATGACGTAAATATGTAGAAGAAATTCCTGTGAGTAAAAAGTTGGCTTCAGACCGTTCTGAATGCTAAATGTCCATTAGTTGTTTCTACTTTCATCCTGAGCAGACGTCAGGTTGTGTGTCTTTGAAATGATATAGAGTGGGTGAGCTGGGTTTAGGCTTCAGTGTAAGTGAGGGTATAGCACATGGTTATACTTCACATTTTGTTGCTTTTTTGACCATCAACAGTGTTTTATAGGCTACAGTAAGCTCTATATCACACATAATAGGAACCTCTGTATTCAACAAATTAATTTTATCCCAGAGGAGCACTGACATGAAACATTTAGTGATGCATCATACAGATACCCACGCCGGTGTGAAATTACATAGTGGAGTGTTAGTCGCAGTTATCACTGGCTCTCCATGTGGATCCACCCGGAGCACTGATCCCCAGTTTATTATTCAGGTAAAAATGGGAAGAATTAGTGGCTCTGTCAGTCAGCTGAGTGAAGTGGAGCCTGCAGAGGAAGCACCGGACCAACAGAGTGAAATAATTGCAGAGGAACTGCTGTGTTTGGCTGCACTGATAGAAAACACGTCTGCTGTCAGGATGTACCACTCTGAAAGATAAAGTTCTTCTTTTATATGGTTTATAACAGTGATTGGTAACCAGTGTACTAGGTGAATTAGAGTGAACCAGATATTACTTCCTATCCATGAATCCTGTCTCTTTAATAAACACAAAGAAACCTCCTGATTATATGGGATTCGTAGTGCAGTAATTTTACATATATAAATGATGTTTCAAGTTTTAACATGCAGTGTCTATAAAAAGTATTCACCCCCTTGGATGTTTTCTCCTTTTATTGATTTTATAAATTGAATCATGGTCAATATATATATAGCGAGAGAGAGAAAGAGAGAGAGAGAGAGAGAGAGAGAGAGAGAGAGAGAGAGAGAGAGAGAGAGAGAGAGAGAGAGAGAGAGAGAGAGAGAGAGAGAGAGAGAGAGAGAGAGAGAGGCTTACTGTTCAAGCATAATAAGCCCCTATTTGGATTCAGACAATAACATACCTTTTTGCTCTACTGGTGGCAGGGCTCAAGATTGCAGTTGATTGATTAATTTGCATGATGTTTCCAATTCATATACAACTTAGTATGGATATATATATATATATATATATATATATATATATATATATATATATATATTTAATCAACCAACTGCAATCTTGAGCCCTGCCACCAGTAGAGCAAAAAGGTATGTTATTGTCTGAATCCAAACAGAGGCTTATTGTGCTAGAACAGAAAGAGGTATTTAAACAGTAATCAGAAATACAAATCAGGAGCTTTTAACTGCTGTATTCATACAATACAAATCCCTTCATCCACCCCCATGTGCATATTGTACATAAGAGCTCTCATTCCATCCCACAGCCCCCTTGCTGTCACACATCTACTTCAGTCACACACAGGCAGGCGGTGTACTGATGTGAGGCAAACGCATTCCACGTGTGACTGCATGAACATGCAATACATATGATATACAGTATAGCAGGTGTTGTAGAAGTGCCACATTTTAACACATGCTTGTTGAATTGCTGAGACCAGCAGACCATTCCAACACTTCCATACTGGTTGTATAAAGATGGAAAGAGAATATCATTAAGGGTCATTGTGAGGCAGCTATGAGTTTCCACATTAAGATCATTCCTGTGACTTTTAACTTACTGTTGTTGTCAGATAGACTGTGGTCCTGATCCACATCATCTTTCCTATCTGTGATATGGTTCTCCTTACATTGTTTGGGTCCTTTTGTAATGTGGATTCATATCTTGTTCTAAATATTTAAAATCAATTATAGAATATAGTGGTGCCTCTTTTTTTTTTTTTTTTAATCTAGCCATGTTGATGTTATGATAGTTATTGTGCTCTGGGGGTCCTATCTATATGTGTATGGATCTCTTAGATCATATATCATGTTTTCTTTTGTTTTAAAGTATACACTATTATGTGTTGCATTATCTTCTTTACACTTATATGTACACCTGTAAATATGGAATGGGATTGACACATCATGATCTATTTAAGATGGTGACCATACAGTTTTGTTTTAGTCTGAAGAAGAACAGTGTGCTCAAATCATAATCATTTATTCTCCCAATAAAACTACATCTGCACTGGGAGCTACAGTGTGTAGACTCTCTTCTACATTTTCCAACCTACAAAAATCATGATCAATGAATGGATTATAAAAATGTCTTAATGTAAGCTGTTACCAGCTTTAAATAGACACCCTGTATAGTTTGTCTATAAATCCCAACATTTATATGGAATTGAACAATTGCGTCCAATGTTGTATTAAATGCCTTTATCAGATCAATACAGTATTAGTTTATAGATGTATCAATATACATCATACTTTACTTGTAACCTTTACTTATTAATAATACTTTCAATAGGTTCAGAAAGCAATGTACATAGTTAATGTTGCAGCTGCTACTGCTTTATATCTGTACTAAGACACACAAAGCACAGACACACTTGCACAAGAAAATGCACTCAAAGACGAAGAGTGCCCTCTACTGGCTTTAATGGTATCTCACACTAGTTAACAATCTCCCATATAACACCAGGAACACACCGAAGAGCGGCGAGCTGCCATGCTGTCTCTATGGAAACTAGCGACGGTGGCGGCTGTGGCGGCGAAGTGCGGTTTTGGTGTGTTCCCGCGTAACACACACACACACACACACACACACACACACACACACACACACACACACACACACACACACACACACACACAGTGTATGGAGGATTCACTATAAAGTCCTGACTAGCCTCTGTTCCACCAGCATCTGTAACTCATCTCTCAATCCTTAATTCAGCATGTTTTTATACACTTCTCATTACTATGAAATGTTTTCATTCTGTCTCCTTTGCTCCTAACTGTTAGCCTAACTGAAGGTTATTTTTTATCTTAAGACCAAAGTCTATTTGAGATTTTCATATTGACTTTAAACATCAACAAATTAAGTGAATACATTATCCCCCAATTTGGCAAAAAACTAATAAAATAAAATAAAATAAAACAATAATAATAATAATAAAAAAAAAAAAAAAAAAAAAAAAAAAAAAAAAAAAAAAATATATATATATATATATATATATATATATATATATATATATATATATATATATATATATATATATACACATACACACAAAAATTAAGAAATAAAATAAAATAAGTAAATAAACAAAATCAGAGCAGTGCAGACATTACAGAAAGTTTCAGATAAATCACAATTTATTTTTTGTGTGTGTGTATGTGAGAGTGTGAGAAAGTGTGTGCGTGTGTCTATCCTTCAGTCATTATGTCAATTGTGTGTCCTTTCTGTAGTATTAGTTGTGGGAGAGGAGGATTATTAATTAAAAATTATGAGTTTCCAAAAAAGTGTATGTAAGGATTCCACAAGTGAGCAAAGTTTTTTTCTTTCTTTTTTACAATGTATATTAGTCTCTTCAGGCATAGACAGTCCATCACTTCCTTTGTCCACATTCCAGTAGAAGGTGTATCCATACTTTTCCATAACAATGAGATTATCCTTCTGCCTTGTAAAAGTCCAAAGTCAACAAGCAGCAACTGCTGTTGAGTCACAACAAACTCCTCTGGGTATATTCCCAGTATACAGAGTTTGGCTCACAAAGGAACTTCCCTTCCAATTATGAGACCTATACATTCTATTACACTCTTCAGAATGGTTGTATCCTTGTACACTCCCATAAACAATGAATTCATGTATCTTTTTCCTCTCTGCATTTCACACAAATATCAGGGACATTAGGGAATATGTGATTTAACCTACTAGGTGTAAGATAAGTAAGCATCAACCATTTACATTTTAATAACTTAAATTTTGTTTTAATAGACTGAGTCTGAGCCTTAAAACAAGTCATTTCCCAATCAGCTTCAAGAATATCCTCCTTTATGTCAATTCTCCATGCCTCCAGCTTTTTGGAAGATGACTCTTTTGAGTATGTTAACATTAGTTAACATAACACAATTTTCCCTACACTTTGAATGCCTCCCATCTAACACAAGCATCAGTCTGATCAGGATTGATTTCAAAATAATTATTCATGCATTCTTCAGAAAATTTGATAAACTCTGCATCCTGCAGCAACTCAATGGGAAATCTCCATCTCTTAGAGTTGTAAATAAATGTATCTATATGTACATTTAATGATACAGCTGCATGATCACTTATGACAATGCTATCGTACCAACTTTCTTTAATTTTTGATAAGAGTCCAGAGGAGACCAACAAATTATTAATTCAATATTTTAGGGATTCATTTTGTAATTGTTTGGTTTATTAATTTGAAGGTGGATTTTGTGTGTTTCCCTTCAAGAGAAGTGTGCAGCGCCAGCGTTACGCTGTGTGTCTTTTCAACATGCAAGATCGTTTTCTCTTGCACTTTATCTTAACCCAGATGTTTATTGATACGTGTGTTTTTATTTGACTCTTCTTTGTCTGCTATTCTTTATCTGTGTTTATATCTGTGCTGTTTTATCTGTTTTGTTTTCTGTAAGGCACGTTGTCATACAAATAAAGTTTATTGTTCTATTATTTTATTGAGCGAGACAAAGAGAAAGCACCTGCACCTAGATGTTGTGTATTTCATAACTTACTTATACTTTAAATTATTTTTTCAAACTTTACCTTTACAGAACTTATCATTGAAAGTGTAATAATTAAAGCCTATGACCATCACATCTCCCCATTGTTTTGTTGAGTTATCACAAACACTTTTGTAAGAAAAATGTTGAAGATATCATTAAAATTGAGAGTGAGGAAAAGTACTATATAATGTGACGATCAACGCCTGAAAAAGGCCTTTTGGTCAGTAAGAGTCCATTGGGGAATTAGCCCAAGACAGCTTTGTAACAGAGTAAAGAACTTCAGAATCGAAGATTAAGACTTAAAGGAAGGTAACATAACAAAGTAACTGTAAACAGTCATATATGTGTTAGAATCTACATTTGATGAAATATTTTGGAATGGAAAATCTGCATTGTCATTTTAACCAAGAGTCCTGGATCGTTGTTTTGTGACATGTGAAAATGGGGACTTAACGATGATGATGACATTAGGACAAGTGACTTTCCATAGCAAGATGGTGGCCCTGAGGGGACCAGAGCTTTATGTTCCCTCATTTCTAAGAAATGTTCCTCCTTTTAAAATTAGGCCCTGTGTTCCCTCAGAATTATGTTCCCTGAAAAATGTTCCACCAAATTAGGTCATATGTTCCCTCAGGCCTACATTCCCACAGCACAAGTATGGCCATTCCCCAATGAACATAACATGTTGTTGCCCCCCCCCCCAACCCTTGCTTTTTTTATTATGAATACAAATTAAAACTTAATCACTGGTATTTATATTAGATTTTTTTTTGGTTTTTGAGCTTCAATCACAAGACAGTGCAAGGCCTTCCTCAACTCCACCTTAATCTTTGACAGCTCTATATGCCAGAGCAAGCCTCCCTCAATGCCAATTTCATCTGTGGCACCTCAATCAGCCAAGTGGGCATGAAGCGCCTCTTACATACACATCTTCTTCTGGTTAAGGGATCATATGTCTGACACGATTCCAATCAAAACTGTGAATCTTGAGCTATCAACGGCTGGACTTTTATTTGGCAATTTTGAAAATATTTGAGCTCTGAATGCCAATGATTATTGTATTAATATATTTGTATGTAATGTATTTATTTTGCAGGGAGGGATGATGACCCATAAACATTTCAAAATGACAATAGAGGATACATTCCCCCCACTAAAAGATGCAAAAGGGTTTGAATTGCTGAGAATTTCAGGTACAACACAAAGCCGTAACCTGTGCTTAATCCCCAGCCCAGACACTGGATATACAGCACGCTATCTATGCAGCCCTTAGAGTGGATTCAGACAAGCAATGATCTATGTAAGACCACTGCAGAAAAGGATTGATTTGGAAGATGTGAGTAATGACATCAGGGTCCCCACAGATCCTTAAAATGTCTGAAATTTAGTTTTTGATATTCAAGGTCTAAAAATGTCTGGAATTGTAGGAAGTTAAGGCATTTTGAGCATGCAGGTTGCGGTAGTGGCGCCTTGTGTGGCTGTGGTATTTTAACCTAGAAGAGGAAGAAGAAGCTTCCGATTATAAGGGTGTGGCAAGAAGAAGGACACAAGAACTAAACCAAACAGAAGATAACAAGAACAGAGAAGGAAAACATTTGTCAGAGAAGGTGAGGAGTTGCAGGTTGTAAGGAAGACAAAAAAGTGAGGGGAAGAAAGCTGTGAAGAAGATTGAGAAAAGAATGAAAAGTTTGATACGAGCAAGCGGCAATGGGTAAATACAAATTCAACGAGAAGTGGTTGGAGGGTAAAAAAAATGAAGGCTTTTTCAATTTAAATAAAATAGTTTGTCTCATTCTTGTGAACATGATATCTCAAGAATGCTTTGAGGGATTTTTTTTCAAAATTGGCACATATGTCTAGTTGGACTAAAGGGCAAAGTCATTTGATTTAGTTGGTTATAAAGGTTAAAAGTCACTGACCTCACAAAACATTTATAATATCCACTTTAAAAATACATACACATGACTTGGACTGAGTAGGTATAAACAGAACCTTTTACCTCTGCACAATAGGAACGTCTGTGAAATTTGATACATGCTGAAGTAAAAATCAGCCACTCACCTTGTCAATCTAAAATCTCAAACACTGTACCTGGATCGTGTTACCATATATCTCAGTATAATTTGGATACAGGCTTATACTCTGTTATATAACTTTAACATAAATACCACAGCGTGTCACCATAAGGTCCCCTCTTATTTCATACTAATGTAATACCATGGTTTCACCAGAAGATATCACTATTTGCATATTTCAAACACGTTCATAAATCCCACTGCATGCCATCAGGAGGTTTTGTCATATTTAACTCCATACTAATGTAATAGCATAGTTTGGACACAAGATGTCACTGTTTGTCTATGTCAAACACATTTAGCCCTATTGTTTCATAGCGGTGTTTCTGTGCTCTGAGAACTGTTTCATCATCAGGAACAGTAGGTTTTGTGGACAAGGGACTCGTCGTATAACTACAAATAATTGATGTGACTGATGTTTACAAAAACAAAAGCTCTAAAATTAAAATGTAATTTTCTAGCTAGTTTAAAATGTGTGTATTTTTTAGGATATATGTGAAATTTGTCAGGGCTTATATCACATTAAATGTACTGTTGGTAATATCTTAAACATTAAAATTTGGTCTAACTGGAATTGTAAAGTATGTTGTATCCTTTACATTTTAATCTTGAGGATTCAGAGTTGTCTCCCTTTTATTTTCTTATGAGTGGGGGTCATTTGAAATTCAAACCATTTCAATTGGATCAGTGAAGAGGTGTTCAGTTTAATGAAGTAACTAAACCCTGAATCACATTATTTTCCCTTAACATTCTTTTTGTAATTAAAATGTAGTAATCATTTTTTCAGTGGTAGAGCTGTTCTTAGTCTTTCATCTGAATAGTCACAACTTACCAGAAAAATGCATAGTGGTATAAAGTGGCTCCTCAGTAATGTGCTGTATAAATTATTTGATGGACTAAATCTTCCTTTGGGGAACTTCAACATTGTTCTTTTTAGAATCACAGTAGCATGTCCTCACTGAAGATTTCCTTAATTTCTATTATTTACAAACCAACCAACTAGTACATTTGACATTATATTGACAACATGTTTTATCAATTGTCAGTGAAATATCTTCAAGTTCTTTTACTGATATTTGACCATTTCAGATAGCTAGGCTTGACAACAGTAAAAAACAACAAAACACAACCATTAAGGGGATACATCTATTTAAAGGGAATTCATTGCAGATATATCAATTTTACAAAGACCTAGGCTGTACTGAGGTTCTTTATGAAATTTGCAATGTAGTACAAAGTCTAGAAGTTGTGATTTAGCAAAGGAGCTGCACTGCCATGCACGTGCAGTAGCATTTGCCATCTTGCAATGAATTATAGTCTAATCTGTCCATATGTAAATGACTGCACTACATTATTCTTCACATCTTAACTGTTTATAGTTCAAATTAAATCTGTTACACCTTCACATTCAGTTTTACTTCACTTGACATTAATGGCCATGTTCAGGCTGGTTATATATCTTTGTACCTTCTACACTGCATATGTTGTGATTGACTAGATCAGAAGGTTTATTTTCAGAAGATGTGTTGACAATGTGCTGCAGTAAGATGATTCTGTTTCTCTTTTCAAATGTATTAAGTTCTCTGAGGAACAACAATCTCTGCTGTGCTTTTTTAGTGCTCTGGTGTTAGGCCCCTTTCACACATGCACTGCAACCCTGAAATGTACAGGACATTACAAGGAGGAGCGTTGTGTGTGTGTGAATGAAAATGTCCGAATCAGTCAGACTGGATAAGACAGACGTTACCCTGCCAGCTCCCTGGTACAAAGTGTGTAGTCAAACAAGTTGAGGTAGATAATCTGAAGGAACAGAGACTAATCATTGACCACATCAGAGCAGTTGGAGGAGTGTATAAGGTTCAGATCAGTAAGGAGATGCTCAGGAACATAGCTCATCTCAGACATTATGCTCTCATGAGTGGTGGCTGTTTGGACATATTGAAAATACTAACCTGTTCTACTTGTGTATTTATGTGATACAGGATTTGTGCAATTTACTTTTATTTCTGTGTTTTTTATTAGCAATATGTTATAATTTGTGATAATTGGATTCTTTATTTAATTTATATTTATATATTAGAATTGTTTCTACTCTTTACAATTTACTTTTTATTATTTGTGATTGTATCTAACTTTTGTATTTATGGTTTTTATTTCCATAAATACCAAAATGATCCATCTATAAAATATCTATATAGGGAAACCTTTTACAGTGCTGCATACTGCATATGATAATTATATATTTAAAAAGTAGAAAAAAGTGATTCATTACAAGATGATTATGTCAAAGATTCCATTTTGTGAATTTTAAATAAAATAGCAGTCATGTATTTCCTCATTGAAGTTTTCTTAAAAATATAGTTAAAATCTCGTCTTGTCTCGATCTCGTGAACCCAATATCGTGTCTCGTCTCGTCTCGTCTCGTGAGTGTATCGTCACACCTCTAGTAATAGGTAATGTGTAAGAGCCCTCATTTAACCATTATTATTTTTTACAGTTAAGACTTCTCTGGTAGCCTGGTTTTCATGGATTCTTTAGTGTTCAGTTAACAACTGACTCACTGTGGTCCTCCATGCTTCTGATGCAAAAACTACACAAATACTGTTATTAGAAGGAATGCTTAGTGGTAGAAGAAGAATACCCCTCCCCCACCTGCACACATACAGAAACACACACTTTGAGTATGATCTACCACTAGCCTTTATACTACCATATTGAATCAATTGATATGTCATCCATCACATCCACTAGGAGGTGGGGACCATTTTCCCCCCGGTCTTCCTGAACCTCATCACACTTCCACTTGTAACATATCCATCACATACACACATATGCTCTGACCTATAGTCCTGATTAAAGAACACACTCAAATAAGCTGTGTGACAAGGCGAGGACTGACATTCCCATGGAGTTACAGTAATGTTAGTGTGTGTTCAGATCTGTTTCATCTTGAGGCTGAGAGCAGCATGCAGAGCAGTCAGGCATAAAATGCCATCACCACACACCATTAATACTGTCATTTACAGTAGCATACATCTCCAATAACAGGGAAGTGTGTGTACTTCTTATCCAGGGTCATAAGATATGGTTGCACCTATCCCAGCATGCATTGGGCAATAAGGCTAGTATACAGCCAGGAATGTTGCTGTCTATCAAAGCACAAACACAGATGAGATTGGTGAGGCACACACCGCATTCAACCCAATGAGCAGCATGCAGAATGAATATTGTCCCTGAAGAAGAAACACCACATTAATTAGAAAGCGATGTAATACATATGACCTTTTTATTTCATTGTGGCCATTTGTATCTTTAAAAATCCACTAATTAATAGTTTTATGTTAACAATGAATCAAATGTGTTTGTGAAAGGGTTTGCTCAGTGACAAACTCACAGAGAACTATCACTAAGTTCCTCTCAGAGATGTTTAACTTCTTTTTGCTGTTTTTGGTGTTCTGCTGTCATTGTTCACCATTGTTTATAGCAGCAGCAGGAAGCTGTTATAATTGGAAATGATCTTATAAACACACAACACCAAACAGTGAGTTAAAGACTAGCTGGTGAACATTATGGAGTATTTAGCAGCTGAAGAGACAGATACTTTAGTTACTGTTGTTGTTGGAGACCAACCCAGAGCCAACAAGCCAGTAAATACTGGAAATACTAACATGTTGACCACTACAACTTTGTATAGAGATATGTTTGATGTGTTTTAGCTTGTTGTTGACTTTCTCAACAAACAAAAAAAGTGGCTTATTTTTTAAGTAGGTCTCTAGGTGGGTATGGAGAGGGAACCGGTGTGGGGTGAGACGCTGGGTGGGGAAGCTTTCTCTTCTTCCTGTCCTGGATGGAGCCCCATGGTTCCCAAAATCAAACAAAGGAGAGAGAATGTTAGAAGGGGTTTTGGAGGGAGGGATGTGAGAACTGAGACGAAGGGTAGAAGAGCAGGTAGGATGAGACTTAAGTAGTTCTTGTGTGGAAATGAGGGAGGTATGAGGCATAGTCTCTGTTCCCGAACCCATAACTTCATATCTGGAGGAGCTTGTCAGGGTTTGGTAACAGAAGGCCTATCTCAGGTTGTGGAGGTTGAGGGAGTTTATTTATTGATTACGGAGGGTAAAACAAAAATACACTTTTGGTTGCATAGTGGGACATGTAGGATCTAGTATTTATGAAGCTTGACCCATACTAAGGACTAGATGTCAGGATATTTGTGTCTCCATTTTGTTTTTATTATTATTTCTTTTGCAATCAAGTGCAATCTTGCTGAAATAGTCCTTCAAGACCAACATGAAAATACTCTGCTATATATATTATACATGTGTCAACTTAGTTTTATTCATCACATTTGTGTGTTACAAGGTGATTGTGTGTTTCTGTATGTAAGAAGGCCAATGCTGTCAGCCTGGGTCCACACTGGACACCTCTACATAATGTGATCTTTGACATCTATCTAGCATTAGATAATAGATTCATATGTGTTAGGTTGCCATAATATCTGATGAAAGATTCCAAAGGAGTTTCTTGGAGTAGAAATAATCTAAAATGTAACGTGTACATTAATTACAGTTACTGTTCTATTCTGTTTTGTTTGTTTGTTTGTTTGACTTTCCTTCTTCTTCAACCACAGTATGGTTCATATCTTCTTCAGCAGCCTTCAGACATTTGAACTTTTTGAAACTTTCTCTGGATTTGACAGTGTTCTATCACAGTCATAATCACGGAATGTCGCAATGTCACAGTCGCTCATGAAAGGTCAGTGAAGCATGCAGTCATGTCACTGAATATTCAGTATGTTCTCTGAATTCCTTGAAGGCATGTTCCTCTGAAAAGTGAGAATGTCAAAATAGATTTCTGTGTGTGTATGTATGTGTGTGTGTGTGTGTGTGTGTGTGTGTGTGTGTGTGTGTGTGTGTGGTTTTTGAGTGCAGTATCTGCAGAAAGATTCCTTCTCTGTTGTATCGCAATGTGTGACGTCAATGAGAACTTGTGGTGGAATGCATAAGACGAGGTTGACTCTATTTCAACACCTGTAGCTATCTTCTTCTTATATAGAATACACACATAGTGAATATTTGTAGTTTTTTATTGTATTATTGGAAATTATTTTGTTTTTATTCTGTGTTCTTGGAAGTAATCAATGCAAACATGGCAATGTGAAAAGGTTATTGAAGCATATTGCAGGATTTCTGATGCATTTCTGACACTACTTTACAGACACTGTATTATATTAAGGTTGAAGTATCCATGCAATAAAATAAAAATGTTGCTGTAATGGAATCTTGGTTCATGTGAAATAAATGACATATTGTAATGCTACCTGTTGGTGTTCTCTTAGGTCATTGTTAGACAACGTTTTCTTGTCTGGAATCAAATATGGTCAGTGTTCTGGCAGAAGAGTTGATCCTGATATGCAGATGACATGTTTCTGTTGCATTAGTTCTATTTGGACATGAGATTAAATGTGCCGAGCTGCATTTTTGAGAGAAAAAGTCAACTTACTTATAGAGAAATGTGTGTTAGCAATTATATATATATATATAAAAAATAAAAAAACATATTTGTTTTTGCAATTAACAGTGTCAATGTCACTGCTAATGCAATCTGTTTTCACAGCCTCATCCTCAGACCTTGTTGTTCTTATTTTAGCATTTTAGTTTTTAGTATTTAGTATTTAGTTTTTCTTCTTATTTAGTATTTAGTATTTAGTATTTAGTATTTAATGTTTTAGTATATTGTTCTTTTATGTCTTTGTGTATTAAGCTCCTGGACCCTAAATTTCCCCAAGGGGATCAATAAAGGGTACAGTTATCTATCTATCTATCTATCTATCTATCTATCTATCTATCTATCTATCTATCTATCTATCTATCTATCCATCTATCTATCTATCTATCTATCTATCTATCTATCTATCTATCTATCTATCTATCTATCTATCTATCTATCTATCTATCTATCTATCTATCTATCTATCTATCTATCTATCTATCTATCTATCTGTTTATATGTGCTGCCATTGCACATTTGATTATGTGTGTTTGTGTTTATGTGTATGATATATTTTATATCAGCACATACCTAGTTGAATACCCACTTTTAAACAACATGAATTAACAGAGGAATGAATGATGGG
This sequence comes from Scomber scombrus, assembly GCF_963691925.1. Lineage (NCBI taxonomy): Eukaryota > Metazoa > Chordata > Actinopteri > Scombriformes > Scombridae > Scomber > Scomber scombrus. Next base: position 1,350,497 of record NC_084989.1, read on the forward strand.
ATTGATAAATGAGTGTTTTCATCAATGAATATTCTTGTTTTTTTCAGGCTGAACAGGCTGTGCCAGATTGCTTCATGCATCACACAAACTGTATGAAGATACTGTTTTGTTTTGGGGGAAACCTACTTTTTTATTATCAGAGTTTGAGGCCCAGTTGTTGGCTATCCCTGTAACCTTTTATTTTACTCCTGGTTCTTACCCTGCTGTGTGAAGATGAGAGGTTATCCATGTCATCGCATGGAGATCCAGGGTTCTGCAATAGAGGGGCACATCTGTTCTTCAGTTGCACACATACAGTAGTTGTTGTGGAAGTTTGTTGTTTATTCTCCCTTTAACATCTGTCCATGTCTGAGTGCTGCTAAGAACAGGGGTTCAAGAGGCCACTGCCACCCAGACGCATCACAGATCTCAGGCCCAGCGCCCTGATATTTGTGAAGTGACTGGGTGACTGGGTGACCTCAGACCTGAATTTCAATGACCACATTAAGACATTTACAAAGTCAGCCTGCTATGACCTGAAGAATATATCAAGGATTAAAGGACTTATGTCTCAGCATGATTTGGAAAAACTTGTCCAAGCATTTATCTTCAGCAGACTGGACTGCTGTGACTCTGTCTTCACTGGTCTCCCTAAAAAGTTGAGACAGACAAATCATTGATCTTTATCAATGTTGACCCATCATCTCATAAAGAACGATATTTCCTATTCTAACTGATAATCAACAGTAGGAATTGGCATAGTTCTATAGCATTTGAATGTGACTAATAATAATTCAGTTGCTGATATTTGCTGATATCAGTAGCTATCTCAAAGGCAGAAATCAAACTACAATATATATTAATACGTTTACTGGGAATAAATGGTAGTAAAGTATGTGTCATTTGTGGTGGAAGACATGCAAAATCACAAAAATCTATATAGTATTTAGCACGACTAAAGGAGGTATTCCATTCAAAATAAAATCTCATCATATTCAAAAATAATGACAAATGTGAAGAATAAAATGTATCCAAATGACACCTTATATATCCCATGGTTATTGTGTTGGAAGGGAAACATTTATTACAGTATCTGCAGCCTCTCTCTCAGGACCAATTACATTAACTGAGGAAAAGCAGAACTCCTAGGCTGCCAAAGAAACAACATATGTTCCCACTATGAATCTCATACTTAAAAAGGTGCAAAGTAACAAAACACCACAACAAAGTCCAATCTTTTTTCTTGCCAACTCGGTGTGATGAAAACAATTACAAACATGTCAGGGCTGTTACAGGATTGCTGAGGAAGCAGCATCGTGTATCTGAGCTCAAGTTTATATTTAGTCAAATAAATTGGACTAACACACATACTGACAGCAGAGTCAGAGTTAGACGACAATAAAACTTGAGAATAACAACTGGGACTTCTCCACACCTTGATAAACGGCAAAAGACAACTGTGTTGCTGCATTTTGGAAATTCATGTTGCAGTCTGTAGTTATTTCAGTATTCAATTATTATCATTGTTTTACTGTTCGAATTCTATTTGAATGCCAAAATTCTTTCCAACAGCCCTAATTTGAGTTACATTCATGTTTGATGAGTTCCTGTTGTTACCTGTCCTGAATCTAGCCTCACTAGCCCTGCTCAGTGTCCTCCTCACCTGCACTTCATCTCCTTATGTTAGTATTTATATCCAGTTTTCATTTCAGTCTTTGTCAAGTCATCTGCTCGCTGCTTCCTGTGCCTGCTGGCCATCTCCTGCTTTTAGGTCCACCTGTTCTATTTTTCTTTGTGACACACTCTGAGTCTAAAATAAAATATTATGGCATCTATTGGTATTTTGTATTCAGCACAACACTCAGACAACAACAGACAGAACAGACTTTATGAAACTCCTATAGAACAGTCATCATTGTAGTGCACAAATTAAAGGAGTTAATTTTCTCTCAAGAAGTTCATAGAAGTTGCAGCTTCATTTGTTCAGGAACTCAACAGTACCCAAATATTTTGAGTGACAATTTTCCACCAGGCAAATTTCAATACCTGAATATCTGTCCGTTTTGAATTGGGTGCCGACTTCCTAAAGTCAGTGATCATGCCCTTAGTTTTAGACACAACTAATGATAAGACTCCTTACACTATGGCTACATGTCATGTCTCTGAAACTACATCCACGTTTCCCTCACTTGCGTCATTCGAGGTGACGGTGACGATGAGATATGTTTGAGATATGTTAGACGTGAGATGTTGTTTCCTCCGAAGCATCACGTAAAGTGACGTCTGTTTCTGATGACAGAGGATCACTGTCATCACAGCTGGATCAGCTGTCACTCAGCTTTGTCAGCTGTAGCGCCTTTTGACAGAGTTTGTCTGCACAGATGTGCACTTTGCTGATACTAATAAAAGTGCACACTTACACACTAACAGATCAGCGGTTTTCTCAATGCAGATTGTTATATTATATTAGAGCTGTTCGAAAAAACACCTGTACATGAAAAAAACCTGTATTCCTGCTGTGTAGTCCAACGTGTCATTCCTGCTGGCAGAATGCATTTATGTTATCAACAAATGTATTAATGGATCGCCCCTTGAGATGAACCATCTCGTTTTCAAGGGGGTCCAACATAAAACATATGTTACAACACAACAACACAATCACATACAGCATGCATTAGGCTCTCAATTACCAACCAACCCACATCTCATTCCTGTAAACCCACAGTACCCACACAAAATGAGTAAGAATAAATACCACAGAGCATATAATGTAATGCCAATCATAATGATATTAATATTAATAATACTTACAATAGTAATAATAGTAATAATAATAATTATAATAATAATAAGTAATGTTATCAATGTTAATATATACAACATGATACAATATCAAATGTCACAATATGATCAATGTGTTTTTTGAACAATGAAGTTCAAAGTCAAAGTCAACTTTATTGTCAATCCTCTACATGTACAGGACATGTAGAGGATTGACATTATGTTTTTCTAAGAACCACAGTGAGGTGGACAACAATAAAATAAATAATAACAACAAAAAACACATTAAAAACAAGCTGTTGTAAAATACTAACATTGCTGAATGTGGCAGGGAAAATTGATATAATGTATTATGTACCCTCATATCAAACGTGATTTTCAGAAAACAAAATATAACACTTGGAGTGACACACTTGAGTTGATTCTGTATTCTGTCTCCACTTTGGTGTCAAACTGCAGTGATGCTGTGATTTATCAGATCAGTCCAATCAGCTGCAATAGACAATCAATCAATAAAGACTTCCGTGGAGGATGCTGCATCCTCGCTCATAGCTCCTCGGAGATCCCTCCTCACTACTCTGAACCAAAATAAGAGACTTGTAACGTCCTTCAAGTTTCAGAACAACTTCTGGTTCAGGCGAGGATCGAGGATGAGATGTACCCCATGACACAAAGTTGTAACCACTGGCCCATGACCTAGTTCATCTCCTGCCAGGAGGCTGAGTAAAACCGAATAATGGCAGACTTTATAATGTGTCTGGTCTGGTATTTGACAGTTGTTTGTATTAAGGAGGGGAGACAGAACACATCCTTGAGGTGAACCAGTGGATGAATGAAGCTTGTTTGAAAGGACACCAATAACTCTCACACATTGTGACCGATCTGTCAAAAAGTCAAAATCCGTCCAGGGACATTAATATGAAGATTAAAATTGAAAAGAAGTTTTTCTGCAAGCAAATATGGATTAATAGTATTAAAAACAGAGGAAAAGTCTATAACCCTTCTATGACCCTTAAGATGATGATACAGGTAGTTCAGCAAGGACAGGGTGGCATGTTCTACCCCTCTGCCAACCCTGTAAGCACAATGCAGAGGGTCAAGTGAACTCTCCAGCTGCTCTAGAACCACCTGTTTTATAATCATAAGGGCTACAGGTTTGGAGTCTTTTAAGATCTTTGGATTTTTGCATTTAGCAATAATGACGATGGTAGATGTTTCCACGTGGCTGGTATTATTTATTGCTCAAGAAATTTTAAGAAAATAAAATGAGGAATAAAAACCCTCAGTGCTTCTAGAGGTCACACATTCTAGAGGAAACCTTTAACATCAGTAATTTAGCTGTTTATGTTTTTTTTGGTTTATTTAAACTCATTTTGTGTCTTTTAAGATGTTCATAAAGTTACTGCACTCCTGTACATTCCACAAAGCGTTTAAAGGAAAATAAGGTCAAGCCATAGAACATAAATACATAAATGAAATTTTAAAAAAAATTATATAGATGATCATGTAGTATTTAAATGAAAAAGAAAAAAAAAACGTTATATGCACATCTATAAATCAAAGCACAACATATGTATACTTTTGACATCACATTATACCCTTTTAGTAGCTTAGCATTATTATTGTGAGCATGCGCTTACTGATATTAGGATTGAGGTCAAAGCAATGCTCTGTCTAAATATAGCTTCACAGAGCTGTTAGCATGGCATTAGCCTCAAAGTCATGTTCTGTTATGTGAGCAGCATCTTTCAAACTTTCATTTTACACACATATGCATGCAAATGTGAAGACCTGCATTAAATTTGAATTTACAATAAATTAGAAAGTGACTTATAGTTGCTCAACTGTTGGGTGGTAACAGTACTGTTAATGCTCACACAACACATCATTACATGTTCATTTGGGGAACATTTGCATGTTGTATGACATAAAAATGTTTCTTTGTTTCTATGTTGCAATATTAGCTGTGCCATAAAAATCAGGCATATCTCAGACAGCAGTGTGGGTAATTATGAGGATCTCTGGTGTTTTCAGTGCTTCCCTTTCTCTCGTTTTGCCTTTGAACATTCCAGTCAAAGAAAGTAGGACAAGGCAAGCAGCTGTACTGTAAAACCCAGAGGAGAAGAAGAAGAGAAGCACATTTCCTCTCCATTCATTCTTAATATGACCAACACATTAATTGATGCTTTTCTGTAAAATAAATACAGTTGTATAATATTAAGTTGATCATCAGCTGGAGTTGATCAGTCCTTACACCTACTTACGGGAATAACACAGCTCAGTGCTATTTTAATGACAGGATTGTTCATTTTCTACAACAATTATCTCTGTTTGGTCGGCTGAAGTAAGAATCATCACATCTCTGTGTGCTTCCAGTTTAAGACACAGAGCTTTTTAGTTTCTCATTTTGGAGACAATATACACTGAGACAGGGACCCTGTTGCTATGGCAACCTTGAGGCATAGAGATGGAGACAGCTAGAGAGGAGAAGTAGGGCTAATTAAAATAGAGAATGAAAAAGGAATGAATGAGAGAGAATGTTGGTTTCCAGCCTCTCTGTTGGCTCATACTTGCGTCTGATTCAGTGATAGATTTGATCAAACAGTTTTGACGTCTGTAACAGAGAAACAACACAATCAATATGATGGAGTTTAGTGCAAACAAGGACTTCCAGAACTGGTCAGCAGACATGTCTGCAGATAACTTTGATTTGTTGGAGTGGACTGAGTTGTGACTGCGAGCAGCATCACACAGCTTCTCTCTGCTCTGCTCTCAAAGGCCACATTTTGGGTTTGCTATGAGCCAAAATTGGAGGGTAAGCTACATACTGTGCAGTATAAATAGAATGCAGTTTACCTGCCACACACACATGCTTTCTCTTCTCTGCTCTGTGTCAGTTTTAATCAGGTTTATTTGTTGGACCCTGAGGCCCTGGGAGAAACATCAGCAGTTGATACTCATACTCGGTAACTGTTTGCTCTACTTATCAACCAACCAAATACTAAGCTGTGGAGAGGGCAGGGGTGTAGCACCAAATTCTGGGCCCCCATACATAAGCCTCCTGAAGGGCCCCCCACCCCACCCTAGACCCACCCCCGCCACCCCCCAAACACACACACTGTAGTCTACCCTTAAGTTGTTTTACTGTGGTTTGTGAATTGTGTTGTTTTCAGTTTGAGCTCACAGTATTGGAGATCACAAGGCCTATTAATGACCCCCAAAGTAGACTACAACACACCTGTTATAATTTACTTCCTAGGTTACTTCAAAAAATTGCTACGGCTACTTTATAATAATATACAACCACACAAGACTCACCAGTCAGTCAGATTTTACTTTCAAAAGAAATGTAAACAGGTTTCCATAATGCCACACATGGCTTAACATTGCTGTGATGTGATAATGTTAAACTCTGGATCCTTAATAAACAATAAACAGCAACACAATTCTACTCTCATTAACTATATTTTTAAATTATTATCAGCATCAATATCATCAATAATAACTGCTAAGCATGTTTTAAAATGAGTAGGCTGCTGCAATAGTTACAAATAGCATTTTATAATAACAGTTCTAAGTCTATTTAGCCTTCACCTAAGAGGGCTATTGATTTTGGTGAGCTTGGATGTGTTAATGGGTTGTCTCCATTCAAAGCAGTGTCAAGCAGTTCACACACTCTTCTGACGCTAACTGTGTCTATAAATAATACGTTTGAAGGACAGGTATTAACCTGCTGCTCACTGCACACAGATGACTTCTGTTACTGTAGAGAGGAGGAGACGGAGGCACAATGACAGAATACACACAGGACAGAGTTTTTCCACCTGTGTTAATAATTTTGGAGTGAAATATTTTTGGTTTTATTAACAGCATTGACTTTGTCACTAATACTCTCCCATATGTGGGTTTCACTAGAACCTGATCACATTTCATTTTGTGCTTGCAGCTTTCTGCTCGTCTAAACTCTCCATAAAGACACAAAACCCTCATTTAAATACTGCTGTCTCCACCCTGTTGCACCTGTTTTCATTTACAGTTATTCTTAGTAGATCACCTGCAAAACACACACAAATGACACGCGCAATCTATTGCACTGTGCACGCAATTTAGTACCCACTATTTGGGATCTTAGTAAATCAGGCCCTTTGACTTCAGACATAAGCACACACCACATTATATGAACTATAGTTCATTCAAAGCATATTGGGACCTTAAAGGGAAACTGTCATTTTCCACATTAGCGTGTGATTTCAGGTGTTGGTGAGTATTACTTCATACTGTATGTGAACATTTCTTATGAAGCTGTGTTTTTTGTCCCCGGAGGGAGTTGTGTGTTATCTAATAAATTGTCTCAAGTGAGTCAGCAATGGTTGGGTCTAAAGAGTACAATTTGAAAATGGAGAAAAAAAAGAAGTCATTAGATCTGTGTAGGCTGCTGGAGGCTACATTAGGCAACTCGTATCATAACCAGAACTCCCTCTATTGAACACATCACTCCTGCCCTGCAGCAACTTCATTGGCTCCCTATCAAATCCTGCATTGACTTTAAGATTCTACTCCTCACTTACAAGATCCTTCCCAACCTGGCACCATCATATCTCTCTGAACTGATTCACATCTACACACCCTCCCGAACTCTCCGATCCTCCCCTGCCAACCAGCTCTTTGCCCCATCTGCCAACTTTACTACCATCATGGGGTCAAGAGCCTTCAGCCGATCTGCCCCCCGCCTCAGGAACTCTCTCCCACCAGACATTTGCACTTCTGACTCTGTTTCCACCTTTAAATCCCGCCTGAAAACACACCTATTCAGAGTGGCATACTCTGTCTCACACTAACTATGCATCACATTCTTGTCTATTTATTGTACTGATGCACTTTATAGTCACATTCATATTTATTCTTTATCTTTGCACTAAATGTTACCTGATTTATATTGTTTGATGTACTGTTGTCGTGTTTTATGAGCCTTGTAAGGTGTCCTTGAGTGCTTTGAAAGGCGCCTTTAAATAAAATGCATTATTATTATTATTATTATTATTATTATTATTATTATTATTATTATTATTATTATTATTATTATTATTATTATTATCATTATTATTATTATTATTATTATTATTATTATTATCATTATTATTATTATTATTATTATTATTATTATTATTATTATTATTATTATTATTGTTATTATTATTAGCCACTACTAGCCTACACACCTGAATCTGTACAGTGAAGAGTAATGTAGGCGCCACATTTTGACAATGAAAGCATTGAGGATGCTTCAGGTGATAAATGTGGTTTGTGATTTTATGAAGAAAACCAAACCCAGTTATTCTTGACTAATAGGTCATTATTTATCAGAGGGACGGGTAACATTAACTTTAACGTTACTTCACTTTTCAAATTAGAATAGAATAGAAAGTCTTTATTGTCATTGTACAAAGCACAACGAAATTGAGATGCCGTCTTTAAAGTGCAGAAACAAAAAATAAATAAATAATTTCCATTATTTAATGCAGTTTAGTGCATAATGGCTTTAGCGTAAAAGCTGTTTTGAAATCTATTTGTGCGTACTCTCAATGTCCTGTCTATAGATGTTATTCGAGACGAGTAATACACACAAAAACAGACAAAAAAAGCACCGAAAAGGGGAGCACCAAGCCGCTGCGATTCACATTAAAGCATAGTTCTTAATGATAAAAGTTATTGGGAGGTCTGCCATCCATTGTTTTTATTCTGTGACATACAGAGCTTCTCAATTGTAGATATTTGAAAAATGGATGGGGCAAATTGTATTTTTTGTTTAATTTCCCCCTTTTCTTTAAAAAAAAAGAAAATAAATTCTGTCTCACATGGCTGCTGTTAGTGACTCGTATGACCTATGACCACACACTGTTAGGGAGTGTGACTTTAGTAGGAGAAACCAGCAGTAGAGTAGAGTTTAAAAATAATGATGGTGTTTCTGTTTAATAAGACCATGTTTAAGATAATACATCAGCAGTGAGTATGAGTCAGTCAGATTTACTTGATGTGACAGCCTCAGTAGGAGGATCACCTCAGGATTAGCAGAGAAAGTAGTTCTACTGTACACATAAATTAGCCAATCTCCTTATTTGGTGGGTGTGAAATTAATATAAGTAGACATAACATGCAGAGCTGTCATATATCACTTATGACTCTCAGACAACGTTATGTATTGTAGTCTACCATTAAACTGCTGCTTTTTAAGTGTATGCACTTATAAACCAGGGAGAGTCTTTATGCTCTTTTTATTCAGTGTTATTTTTGGGATCTCTGTGTTTCCAGAGTGTATGTAAGTTTTCTGTATTAGGCTGTGAGGGATATATGGAGTTTTGTGGTTGTGAAAAACACTTTGATAGTCTAGTCTTTGATAGAGGGGTTAATTCCATAAATAGAGACACACTCAGCTGTCAGTAGCCTAAATGAGACTAGCATTCAGTCCACTGACAAACCTGAGTACAGCTATGTTACATCATTTCTTGTAAGTCATCTTTAACAGAGTCCAGTGAGCACAGACACTTTGCATACTTTAGAGAGAACAAATAGAGTTGTAACCTTTAGCTGCTGACAGCTCCGAGTGGAGCCGCTGTGAAGTATGCTGCCTATTACCTCACATATCCTATTACAGCAGGTCATCCTGAGTCAGTGCTGTGTGACTCTTCAATGAGAGGACCAGTCATTGAGTGTCACAGTGTCTGCTCCAACTGTATAACACCACTAGAAGGTCACTAAACATGCTCTGCTCCAATTGCTCCTCTGTCAGTTAAAGGCTTGTTATAAAACACAAACATTCATGTGTCACACTTTTAAGACAATGACACTGTTGGCCGATCCTTTGTGTTATTCCTGTAGGAACAGTAACAAAAAAACATTAATATCAGTCCTTAGCGTCTATGTTGCTCTGCATTACTCTACTGTCTACGTCTCACTCTACTACTGGCACATTTCAAAACACATTACAAATAAAAAAAATTTCATGTAACGTAATGAACATCTTTTTAACCAAAATTATTTATCTTCAATAATCTTTCTTTTTAATCTCCATTTTTATAATCTCTAATTATTTAATTTATTACTGTTTTTAAATCATCAGTATTTATTATTGTCTTTTCCTTACTCAAAATCCAAGTACACTTTAATACTGAAATCATGTCTTTTATATAAACTCTTAGACTCACAGTAAAATCCATCTTTTACACTCTTATTCTGAAAAACCCACAGGAAACTGCCTACTGTCTTCCTGGCCTACAATTGGTCAGAGCCGCAATGAACGCAGGCTTAATTAGTTATATAGTTATTATGTTTATTATGTTTTAAAGTCCTTAACTGTCCAAATGTTTCAATGGGGGAAATATATTTTAGACAAGTCTCTTGTCTCTGAAAACACAGTGCAACACATCCACTTATTTTTTACATTAATTTGGCATTTTGTACAATGCATTGGAGTACTGTTAGCTGTAAGCTAAGCCAAACTAAAACAACAAAGGAAACATCAGTAACCATCTTTGAGAAAAAATAAATTGTCATTTTAGGTAGTTCTTATCACACTGATGTTTGTCCAAGTGGTCATTTTTCAGATCAGTTTGTTTTTAATGAGTTATTTGATGATATAAAAAGGGGGTGTGATGTCATGATTGATAGCTGTGACAGCCGTTCAAAACCCTCTGTCAGTCAGTAGAGTGGCTGATGGGGGTCGTGCAGACTCTGGCTCCAAATGATGTCACAGAAGCAACAAGGCAGCTCCTGGAAACATTTTGGCTTCACATTTGCATAAGAAGTGAAGATGCATCTACATTTATGTACAGTCAATGACAAATATCACTGGTGTTCTGTGCTGCTACTGGGTTCTACCACCTCCGACTGTTACAGTTGCACAGCCAATCATCAGTGTCTCTCTCTTCTCCATTCAGGTTATTTTTCTCACATACAGTACTCTGTTCAGAAGGCCTCCAGCATTTTGGAAGACCCCTCCCATGCTTCACACTTGCTTTCTGTCCCTGCAGGAGGTTCAGAAGCATCTATACATGGACTACCAGGCTGTTAGACTGCTGAACTCACTGCTGCCCCCATTTATTCATCTCACCCTTGTCCCTACCCCACCCCTTACACCCCACTAGTGTACCCTTACACCCCACTAGTGCACCCTTACACCCCACTAGTGCACCCTTACACCCTACTAGTGCTTTTATTTAACATTGCCACATCCAATTTTAGCTTTATATTTATATTCTTTTCATATTTATTAATTCAACATGCAGGCATGTGCACAGTGTATTTTTTGTTTACTCTTGTTGATAGTTCTCGTCCTACTGATATGTGTCTGTTTTTTTTTTTAAGATTTATTTTTGGGCTTTTTTGCCTTTATTTATAAAGTAACTGGCAGAGAGACCAACATGAAACATGGAGGGAGAGAGGGGAATGACCTGCAGCATTGGTCCCTAGCCAGATTGGAACCAGGGACGCTGCTATTACGTGGCATGCACTCTAACCACTCAACCAACAAGGTGCTCCATCTTGTCGCTTTTTATAAATTGTTATTCTGATATGTTTATAATCCCAGTGTCTATTTGTAGATCTTTAGAGAGAAATTAAATTTCATCCTATCTTGGGACGACAATAAACTTGACTTGAACTTGAATATTTTGTCTAAAATGTCTTGCATTTCCATTCAGATTTTTTTCTGAGCACAAACTGAAAATGCAAATAATTTTATGGAAACACACTTACAGAGCGAGTTGCTGTGAATTTGCATCATGCTTCAATTTTGTTCATCTGAGCACAGCATTACATCAATAATGTAGTCTGAGCGTGGTTGGCTAGAAGGAAAGCTGCTGTTGTTTTTTTTCCTCTAACTGACTTCTGTTTCTTTAAGTTGAAACTGAACTGAACTGTGTTGAGTTTATGAACATTACCAGTATGTATTCTGGATGGAAACTGGGATTTTGGGATGTTGTTGTGCGTTATGAGAAAATCAGGTGGCAGAGGCATTATTTCCACAGAGGGGATGACATGTCTCCTTGACTTTTATGGTTTCAGTCTGACATCTTAGATTATAACCCCCATAGATTGTCTAATTGCTCCCAATAATTGTTACAGTGTCCAGTACAGTACAGTACATACATATACAAGAAAACAAGATGTAAATGTAGGGAATAACCAGCGAATTTAAAACAAATTTATACTTGTTTAACTCTATCAAGCTTGGAATGACTGCCCACATCTTATTTGCAAGTTGAAAAGAGTGATAAGACTGAGCTGTCTGGTCTTTCTGCAGCTATGCAACCAAAAAAATGAGATAAGAAGAGTCTAATAACCGTATAGAGTGATTCCTCCCAGTACCTCCAGCAGTACTCTCCACCCTTCTTTACATTTAGTCATTTGATTCAATCTTGACAAAATGTTGCTCGATGCTGATGTAATTAACATTTTTGATGACCAAAAACCAGCCACAACAGACACTAAGAGCAGTAGAGTGAACCTAAAAGAATGCCTTCATGTACAACTGAACCCAAGCATGAAACTAGGGTAAAGAGGACAGATGTACTGGCTTCCAATGACAGCAGAAGCAAATCTCAACAGGCTTAATGTAGGACACAGTGCAATGCACCTTTAAATAATTTGTCAGGGCCTTCATCCCTCTGAATGATATAGCTTTAGCATTTTGAGTATTTATTTTTGAATGATTTATAGCAGTAATTTGAATAATTCATTGATCACTTGACATGACAGTAGGGTTTTGAGAGCAGTATGTTCAGCTTCCCAGAATAATCATGCTTGAGTTCTGATTTGTATATGAACTCTAATCCAGCCATCTCACTGTATACTGTATATTTCTGGACCAGTTGCAATGACTACAGAATGCTGATCTCTGAATGACAGTTTTCATGGCATGGTTCTATCTAGGGTAATGAAAATTGTGTATTGTGGTTGTCACATGTGATCCTCCTATAGTGCATCTCAGATTATAAGAAATAAAAAACAAATCTCTACAAAGTTGGATGTCAAGTCAAGTCAAATTGTATTTTTAGCCCAATATCACAAATCACAAATTAGGGGGCTTCACTCTGCACAGCAATACAACATCCTCTGGCCATAGACCATTTATTCTAATAAGGAATAACTCTCTTGGAAAAAAAGGGAAGAAACCTCAGGAGGAGCAACAGTGGAGAGAACCTTCTCTTCTCTCATGATATAAATACATGCAATAGATGTGTACAGGATATAGTGGTAAATCAATTCAAACTCTGTGTAAAAAACGTTTAAAGTATTTTACAAGGCAGCAGAAAGTTTGATAGTACAGGATAAAACTGTACCATAGAACAGACATAAAAACTCAAATAAAATCAGGAAAGGCTATCTGATAAAAGTATGTTTTAAAAAGAGATTTAAAAGACATTACTGACTTAGCTGACCTGATCTCGGGCAGATCATTCCAGAGCCTCGGGGCCCTGACTACAAACATCCTCACAGTAGACCTCAAGGTACGCACTGGCACATAGGGCACACAGTGTCTGTACATAAAGCAAGCAGGCATTAACACAGGCTGGTTTGCTGCCTGGATATGTACATTTAGGCCATGACCATGACTTCAGCTTGTTAAGAGAGGATAGAAAAAACATTAAAAACAACATTTGATGATGATTTCCTAATGCGCCTAGACTATACAAAAAATTTCTAAAAAATGTTTTATGCAACTGACACACAAAATGAAATAATAATAATGGAAACACATTTCTGGTCAACAGTGATAGCAGTGACATACTGGAGAGTGGAGTGCAGCGGACTGGAAGTAAAAAGGCAAAATACATGTACAAGTACAATTCATGTTTACTCAAATATAGTTCCTCTCTTGAAACAGTCTCCAGATGTCCTGTACCCTTGTGTAAGCAAGGATCAGTTCCCTGGTGGCTTTTCTAAAAATGGAAGCACACAGCTTCATCAGTCAGCATTGATGAATCACAAGGCTCATTGTAGAGAGTGGATACAGGACACTGAAGTGTCAGGTTGTGGTGAAACATTAGCTGTGAAAGGCAGGCCATTGACCCAGAGGTTACATACAAAGAAGGACTTTGCTCAGCTCACGGCAAGAGTAAATTAGAGTGTCATTACAGTTTATTTGGTTTATATATAACTGTTTGATTGATTACCAATAATATCATCATATGATTCAGAGCTTTAAGTTGTCATGCTGGTCACTTGGTGGAGACTGTACTAATGTGCGGTTGGATGGTTGGAGGGAGCAGCATCATCTCTAGTCATCATTTAAGGGGGGCATATTATGAACACTTCCAGTTCTATGTTTTTATTCTGGGGCTCTATTTGAATATCTTTGATTTACAGTTCAGAAAACTCCTCATTATTTTATACTGGTCCTTTCTTCAGCCCCTCAGTTCAGTCTATGAAACAGGCCACATTAGCTACTGTCTCTTTAAGAGCCTCCTTCCAATGAGCCCACTCTGTTTGATTGGTTATCTTCCAGCAGCTTGGGAGGTTTGCAACCAAACCGACTTCTTCTTACATACAATACATAACATTTTAGAAACATATTCCTCCAGATTTATGTCAACAGTTTGTGTTTATCCCTTACTTCTTTCAACATGACACTATCCACTAAGTACAACGCCAGCTCCATAAAGAAATGCTTGTCTGGCCTGCACACAGCCCTGTCCTCAATCCCATCCTAAACCTACAGGATGAAATGGAGCACCAGCTCTGAGACGGACTTTATCATTCAGTATCAGTGTTGGACCTCACTGATGCTTCTGTGGCTGAATGGGAGCAAATCCCTGCAGCCAGGTTGCAACATATGCTGGAAAACATGAAAGCACACCAGTGGAGGCTGTTGTAGCAGTGGATTCATGCCCAAATGGTTTTGGAATGCCATGCTCAACTACCACAAAGGGGTGTACAACTTGGGTGTCTGTTTACAGTTGGCCGTAGTGCAGATTCTAAGTTGTGTACACCTGGCTGACCGAGCAAATCTGCTAGCATTTGTGTAATCATGTATTGTGTGCATAGTGTATATACTGTCTATGCTTGCAGAGAGTATATTTGTGTGTGTGTGTTGTTTTGAGGTAGACTGTGCGTGTGCCTTTAAATGTCATGTGTGCTGTCTGTACTTCCACAGATGGCATGAGCTCTGCTTGTTCTGTCTTTCAGATTCCACTTGACTCTCAACAAGACAAGCTTTCTCTCATAAACTCAGCTCCTCAATTTAGGTCATTTCAATGACCCACTTTAAACCAAATGATGATAATTACACATGACAATGCTAACAAGTTTTGTTACACTTCCACAGAGACAAAGTAACAGAGAGCACAGTGGGGGCAGAGAAGGAAAAAAAGACTTTTGTGGAAAGAGGGGAAAACGCTTAAATATGTGTGAAATGAATTCTGCATTATTAAGCTTTCATCTCAAAAGACACATCTGGGGCAATATGAAGTAGGCAGCTTCTGCTCTGTAAAGCATCACAGTGCAGTATATATGTTGTATGAACAAATGAATCCTCTCACAGCAACCAATAGGTTCAAGAGGTCAGAAATACAGCCTTTAACAAAGGCATATTGACAGAGGTACAACCTGCTATGAAAGTCGCCTCGCCCTGTTTAATGACTAACTTGAATAATCTGGGTTGAAGTAGAGAGCTGAGGGTGCCATCCAGCGACATACTGATAAGCTCAGACCTATTAATCAATGTAAAACACTGTGAATGTTTACAGCAGCTTAATAGATCTTTATAATAAATGGCTAGTCTCGCCATCAGCTCTTAAAATGTCATAAATGACTGTTAGTTAAGGAAGGGCCAAAACAACATACACATGTCCCCTACCAATACCAACCATTTAAAACAAATTGTGAGCATTATTACTCTAGCCCCTCTCTGCCAGCACACAGATGTGTCCCTAAGGTAACAGCTGGATAAATCGACCACAAAACATGTAAGTACTCAATATTTCTGACATATAACACTCATTAATGCTTCAGTTAGTCCTCCAAGCAAATGACCATGTTAGTCTCAAATCAATTCATCATGTTAAATGTTGCAATTGTATGAAAGTGGTCCAATGTGTCAAACTCACATCAGTGCATAATCCCCATTTTCTCTAATGAATAACATTGGGTTGGTATTTAAGATGTTTAAACCATCACTACTCTGTATCCATCACATGCACTCCATCTCTAAATCATGCCTGTTCTGCTCTTTTTTCATTCACAGCAAGAACAGTTGAAGCAAAGATAATCAATTAAATAAATGGACCAATAATTGTGCAGACACACAGACAGGGAGGACACATCTGGACGCACTGGACCGCTGAGTGATGCAGACAGAGGGTGAGGCGCTGCAGGTTGGGTGGTGCTCTTTTACTAAACAGTATCTTTAGTAAATATGTTTGTGAAAACATTTGAGGGGTAAAAGTGGCAACGCAGAGACATACTATTGACTCATATTTAATCAGCATTGCTTAGTTGAACTGTTTTTTCCTGAGTTTTTTGAATTGGCTGCATTGCACTGGACAGACCTAATTTGCATGAAGTCGAGGTGGTGGCAGGATTATGCAAATTCAGATACAGCAGTTAGTCCATCAACTCACCGTGCCGTATCCATCATGCACCGTGCAGCCAGATCTCCTTCTGAAAATGAATGAGATCCATTGACCTGACATCCGTCAACAGATCCTTTTTGTCTGCACCATAAAGCTTCACTCAAGTTATTCCAGAGGACTTTTTTGTTTTGTTTTGTATTATCTATTTTCAGTTGTAAAAACACAAAGGTAATCAATTCAGTAAAACTGACAAAGGGTGTTTCCATTTGTGTAGAACCGCAGCCTACATTCAAAATAATAGCCTTGATCAATGAATGGTTCACACACATATATTCATTGTTTTGTTTTTTTGTGTGTGTGTGTGTGTGTGTGTGTGTGTGTGTGTGTGTGTGTGTGTGTGTGTGTGTGTGTGTGTGTGTGTGTGTGTTTATTCTTTCTATCCTAGTCACATCTGGACTAGTGAGACCTCTGTTGGTCTTCCTCAGCATAACTCTGGGCATTTCCTGCAAACATACAGAGTAAAGAAATACATTATTAATAAAAGAAGGTGTAGGATATTTTTAGAAGTTATCAACGTGGTATTAATCAGGACATAAGATCATTTACTAAAAAATTGGATCAGGTACTTTATATTATTCTGTGTTCACTATCAAGATATTAAATCATTAAAGGCCTCAAGCCATTTATTTTTTATGGTAAGAGCTCCAGAAATAACAGTGACCCAGGAAGGCAAGATGGGAAGCCAGGTCACTAACTGGCACTGAGCATACAGGGAAACCTTATCAGTGCTGCAAACACCATCAGTTTCGGGTGAAAAAAGGCTGATTGCAGCGCATCTACCCAACACAGGAAGTAAGGGTATATGAAAACAACCCAATTATTGAGAATGACTAAGCAGGAATCAAATTAATGGGTATATGAGACACAGCTTTCAGATTTGGTTACAGTTGCTCCATGGACCAGCTGGGTTTACTTGTGCTCTGTTTCTGAATTTACAGTGAACTCATTTCATATTAATTTCTTCTTGACTTGTTAATTGATTAATAGTAATTAAACAGTGTGGTTAGGAAACATAAAGCCATCTGGCCCAGTTTAAGGTTTTCTCCCACACAGGACAAAAGTAACCCCATGTTACTTTTGACCCTCTTCTTATCAGCTTTACCCTCGCTAAAACCAAAGATAGGCTTGCATGATAAATGAAACCTTCACTTGTACATTTACAGTCTTCAACAAAATAAACATTACCTTGAAAACTGAAAACACCTCCATTTGATTTTTCACTAGGTGAGTAAAATAAGTTTTTCTACTGTAACTCTGGCAAATGGATCGGGCTGATTTTTTTGGGTGCAGACTCAGTAGTGGGGTGAACCTTGTGGTTTTCACAGCGTGTCCCTAACTTCTGTGTTACAAGAGAAAAGGTCCATGTTACAGTTGTCCCCGATACAGTCATCCCAGCCCTCTCCTACTTTAATGTTGTTTCTTTAACTCTTCAGAGACATCCTGAAAAAGGACGTGTAAATAAACACAGGCTCTTTCTCAGTTTGGAGATGCACTTATCATTACAGCTGCTGTGTGATGCTGCAGCCAGCTGTGACACACAGCAAGCTGTGGACAACAAACAGAACATCAGTACTGATGTTTTTTCCCCCAATATTCCAGATACATTCAATGACACCTGAACATTATTGTATGATTCAGGCGTTAATCTGACAATTTCAGACCTGCGTGAGTCACATTAATAGCTGTATTTCAACATTTGACAGAAATTATGTTTGAAATGCGAAACACTAGATTAGTGAAATATGCAAAATACATGAAAGTTGGTTTGTGATTATGTAGAGCTGTGTGTAAACACCTCTGTTAATTAAAGGCACATTTTGAAGATTTTGTGTTCCCTGCACTTTCCATTATGGACAAATCTGTTTGCTAAAATGTGGAGAAAAGCCTAAAACAATGGAAACCGCTCCAGTTTTTACTTAATCAGAGGCCAAATAAGGGAAAATTGCACTCTGCTGCAAAACTTTATGGACTTTTTTGTGTTGTCATATCATTAGTGTAAAATATTATGTGAATTGAACCTTAAAACAGGGCAGATAGTGGTTGCTGGTCCTATCAGCAGCAGCAATTCATTCTTTGTGAATTTGCCCCTGAGCGTAATGTTCAGGAGGCCATGCCCACAGTGACCACGTGGCCACACCTACCCCCATTCTCATCTGGTCACCCTAATGCTGTGTAAAAAAAATAAAAAAATAAATAGAGTGATGATTGTGGTTGTCATTGCTTATACTATATTTCCATCAAAGACACCCATACTGTTGTGGAGTATGCTTTTTTTGAAGTAATTTTTGTTGAAAAAAAAAAAGTTGAAATGCTTTGCTCAGACCCATACATATTATACATATTATGTATTCCTACATACACATATGGAAGAGACACAATTGTAACTTCCTGTTATGATCCTAAGGAATTTTATTGAATCAAGCTCCCTCCAGATGGCCAGGTTCCTCACCCTAAAGCTGGAAAAAGCTTCTGACCATAGCTGAAGGTTGGAATTTAGACCGACTGGTAAATTGACTTTCACCACAACAATATGGTACAGTGCCATTAGTGCTGATGATGTACCCATGTTGACCTCATGCTTCATCTTACTCTCAGTCTTGAATAAGTCCTAGAGATATTTGAACTCGCTCACTTCCAACCTGAATGGAGCAGTACAAAACCTTTTTTCTGGCAGAGAACCATGGTCTCAGACTCGGAGGTGCTGGCTCTCTGCTCCAGTGGATGTTGGAGATCATGGTCTAATGAAGCCACAGAACCATATTATCTGAATAAAGCATAGAAGCAATCCTGAGGGCCCCAAAAACGCACTCTCATCCTGAATGAGATTCTGTCCATGAAGATCACAAACATAATCCCATTACGAGGGATGACCATGGCAAAGTCCAACACCTACTGAGAAAATGTTTGACTTCCTTCCAAGAATGCAGACACAGCTTTTACTCTGGTTATATGGGAACAATTGGTGTGTAGCAATGAGCCCCGGTACCTCATACTCCACCAGTAAAAAAAAAGAATCTAGATCAGCCACATAGACAAGAGGACAAACACTGTTTGGTTTCAATAGCAAACATTTATTCCAATCATTTAGACAATGCACAATTTGTCATCTACCCTGATCAACGTGCTCTTAATACTCAGTGCGATTGCTTGGTTAAACTGTCTGAAAGCAATCAGTACTCTGCTATATAGGACTGTTACAGAAACATGTAACTAGAACCTTTTTTTCTTTTAAACTCTTAAACTGATGGTAAATCTGTTTTACAGTTTATTTTTTTCTTGCTGCATAGAATTTATACAGCTGATCACAGTATCAGAAAACATTTATTATTCATCCAGAGACAACACAAGAGGCTACACATGCAGAGAGCATTCATTCACATTTCTACCCATTTGATCTACATCGCTATCCAAGTGTCACATTTCACTTTTTGATTTCACAGGCCTTTGTGACAGACTTTAATTCAGACAAATTCTTTAAAACATATAAATATTCATGTCATAGCTTTTTAAAATGTATATCCAATCTATATTTAATATTTTACTCTGGAGGGTTTGCTGTTATCTTTAGGTGTCATCCTAAAGGGAGTATGGACAATGTTAAGGCTTTGATCTGGAAAAAAGTAATGTTGTCTCTTGTATTCACAATATATAAGTTTGTAAATTTGTAAAGAAAGCCATGATCAGGTAATGTCATACAGGCTGGTTTCAAATATATTGTGTACTATATGTATAAGGTAACAAACTGCAGTTTTCTTTGATAGTATTTCTACTGGAAGGTGTCTAGCATTAAATATATGCTTTATAATACTACTATTCTAAAAAAAAACAAAAAACTTTTATATTGTTTCAGTCATCAGCTGTATTGAATTGCACATCACAGTATTATTCAGTACAACTGAATTTAGGCTTATATGTGCAATTGAAAATTTGTTACTTTTTCAATGTTTTCTTGATTTTTCATTGCGGTAATATTTATTCAGTATATGAGTTTTGTTAACATTAGCTAAAAAGCTATCAATATAGTATAGTATAGCCAATTGTTATGTGTTTAGCTTGCAGTCTAAGAAAACATAAGAGCAAAATTGAATTATTAATAATGTTCTTATTGTCATCAATGTGCAGAGCCGAGCCAACAATGATCTAATCTGCTAACAAGTACTGTGTTTGTATCTTATTCCTATGTATCATACAGCTCCATTGTTGTCCAAAAACTATAATAAAAAATAAATATTAAAAACATCAATCAGCCACACTGTTGCACTCAGTGACAGTGCAACTGTGCAGTCCTTCATTACTATGAACACAAATATTGTAGTTTATTTTGACTCACATCACACACACGCAGCAGTGCTCTGCCACAAATATCACTGGAGCACCAAATGTGGAATAATCCTCAACATATGAACTATTCACTTGTGTTCGAGTTGATCAAACTATAGTTTGCTAAAACCTACAGTGACCGGCTTTTCCAGTAACTTACTGATCCTTTTTTCAAAAAAATGAATAGACATCTGTGAGACATTAACAGTAACACATCTTCAGGAGGAACCAATGGCCTTGGGGCTAGGAGCCACAGACAGAAAATACTGAAGGACAGACTAACATATTGTTGCCTTTGGTCTTTTCGTTCTATTTTTGACAAAGATAAATTTACAAAATAACACTAGCTTTATCCTTGATGTAAAATACTTTTGAATAGCTGAAAGAGCCAGATGTCTAATAACATACATAATTCTCTTTCCATTTGCAGGAATGTACTTTGACTAAACTATGGTATACTTATGTATTCATAACTGTGCATTGGAAGTTAAAATTCCAAAAATAAGAGCTGTATATGAATTTAAGTCAAGCTAAGCCATCATCTTGTGAAGGCTTTTAACAAACATCATAGCTATCCAAAGTGTGCATGCGGACTCAGCGCTGTTGTGTTTATTTGATAGGAAAGCCATATAATTCATCTCAGTACAACAGTGAGGAACATTATTGTATATATTGTATTTTGTAAATATATTGTCTATTAGCCAAGCCAGCTAACATATATGCAGTCAAAAGACTTTCTAGATAACTCATTTTACAATTAAATATTAATTGCACTGTATATATAATAATACTCCATGTCTTGCCATTTAGAGAGCAGTCAAATCTATTGTATTTGTACCTAATTATTATGGTGGTAGTGGGTACACATTCACTGTACCTAGATTACATATTGTTTTTTTCTTTCTGAGAGACTGATTTCTGAGCAACTGATTCAGCTTGAATCAACACTCCATATCACATGCACATTTCAAATTAATAGGATACAGAATGAATGGCAGCATCAGTTAAGCAACAAAGAAAACCAGCCTGTAGTAATGACCTGAGGGGGCAACAGTACTCAGATAAAAAGATTGTCATATTTCACTATGAAACACATAAATAAAGAACATACCTTTTAAACACTTAATATTCAAACTAAAAACACATTTATGATAAAAAAATGTGTGATATGCACTATAGGACAGTGGCCATGCAAATGTCACTGGGGTATAGAATAAATCATGTACAATATAATGCAGGCTATGCTTGCTATACAAATACATAAAATTAAACTACATCTGATGATTTATATTCTCCTTCTTCCTATGAAATATTCTTGCTTTGGCAATTGTTTTCAGATACTCAAGTCACTAACTAAATATTTTCATTGGACAATTGGTGCCAATACTGGAGTATTAGTATCAAATGTATTTTATATCCAGTGGGGTCTTATTTAACCACTGAGATACTAATTAGTGATATGCACCAGCATGTAATCCACTGTAAACAGATTCATTCCTCAACTGAGAAACAGTCCTCATAGCTTTTCCCCCCAACAGTCGTCATCCTGTACGTACTGTTTATTCATGTGAAAACAGAGAAAACATATTGATTTGAGATGACCACTATCACCATAAACAAACCAGATGACTGCGGAGAGGAACTGGCAGCCTAAACTGGTCTCTACATAGCATCTGACACACTTGGTTGGACTTGGTAGAAAATCTGCTGGTTGCTTTATGGCACTAAAGGAAATTACTTTACAGCACAACACTGGATGAAGGAGCTGTTCCTCCAGTGTATATGGCAGATGGTGGAATGAGGGCTAAACAGCAATAATCACCCTTACATGCTTATTCTGAACATCAACGCCAAAGATGTCAGTACATTTTCATGTGATGATGATAATTAGACTGAGGTATTACAATTTGACAGCAAAATTGTATATTCTTGTTTAAAAAATGCTACATGTAGCACCTGCAAATGTAGGCTACGACAAATCAAGTGAGATTTTTGCTACTATGTACCATCTACAGTGCTTTACAGAGCATTCTACTTTTAAACAACATCTAAAATGATTTTTAAAAATAAAAAAATGATTAACAGGAAACCTTTGTGCATCCAATGCAGAAATAGATCTGGGATGTGTTAAGCCTAGCATAGCAAAGACTTGGACCCGGGGGGAATTGCTAGCCTCCATCCAAAGTAAAAAAAAAACCCAAATAAAAACAAAACAAAACATGGTATCCATCAACCTGTTTGTTCACCATTAGTGGAGCTAGTAAAGAGACATTGTGGTACTTTGGATTGGCATTGTGGATGGATTAGTGTGATTAGATTGCTTTCCATGGAGTGGTTTTCTTTAATTCAGGCTCATTGTTTTATTCCTACTGTCAAGTCTTTGTGCTAAGTTTGGCAAAAACAAACAAAGAAAAAAAAAACAACCCCCAACCCAGCTATCTCTATAATGAACACACTGAGAAGAAATTGATATACAGTAGAAGATGTGAAATCAGGGAAGCCCCTGATTACATGTTCCAGAAGTATTTTTCTCAATGTCACGTTCAGTTTGGCATGGTAGATATCTCTAAATGCTAGCATATTCATTAGTGTCAGCTGCTGTTGCTTTGGAACAGAAAAGTAAGTGCAGCGGTTATTTCTCAAAATGCTTAAGTGTTCCTTTTAAAATCCAAAAAAATCAGCCTTTAAGCAGATTGAAACCTGCCAAATTCAGTTGGAAAGCTTGAGGTCAAGTATTGCATTGAGTTTTGGAAATGTGCTAATTATACTATGGTATAAAGAAGCAAAATATTCCACTTTATGCTGCTTTTTGTGCTGTAGATATGGGATTGATATGGAAATCCAAATGTAAGTACAGGATATAAAGGTAAGGTCAAGGTTTACAGTATACAAGGTACAGTAAACACATATTTCAGTGCAAGTCACAGCATATTTGACTTCATAGCTACAGAAGGAATGCTAAGCACACTTATGGTTCAAAACAGTATTCTGTTGAGTATGTGGTATCTGTACAGAAAGACAAAATACAAAACATATCTCTGTTACATATTAATGTCATAGTTGTTTACATTTTGTAAAATAATTAATTCTTTATCTATTCAAATTATACAGTATGTTGTATAGTAAATAGTATTTTCAGGTGTAGCACCCTTTTCAAACATACATAGTATTTACAGTGCAGGGAAGTAAACATTGGTTTCACAGCTATGATACAATTACTTTGCAGTAGTTTGCCACAGTTGTAAAATGTTCTGTGCTACATGCTTTTTTTCCTTTTTTGTGATGATTTATATCCAAAACATACATAACTGTTTAAAAAAGGTTCCCCAGTCCTAAAACCACTGGCACAGCATTGACATTACAATAGGTATCCTTAGGAGTGACCACAAAAGTACACAGTGATTATTTCTACAACACTTAAAAGGTTGTGCTTTAGTGTAGACACGTACAAAATTTCATGCTGAATAAAACTTTTTCTTTTGAAGATATTATGATGTATACAATGGATGGCAATACTGACTGTTGACAGTGATATGGCGTTCTCAAAAATCCAGCTGCCTTGCCTTATTATCTCTGAAGTCTCCCGTCATTTCATACGTTACTCTTTGAAAACAGGAGTTATCGACGTTCCCTTGTAGAAAATGTTCCGGGCATTATCTGGGCTGTTGGCTCTCTCAGGAATCAGAATGATACTATTGCCTTTTCTCCGCAGCGTAGACTCACGACTGGAGGTGACCGAGAGGGTTTCTGAAGCAGTCTCTCCACTTCCTCCTCCTCCGCCTCCACCTCCTCCAGATCCACCACCACCATCCCCTGGGGTGACCCTTATGGTAGACAGGCCTTGGGGGTGGAGCCTCTGCTCTGACTGGCCGGTGTTCTGGGTGTGAACAGTAACTATGGGTGGCGTGCTAACAGTGGCAGTGGTGGTAACAATATGATTGGCACGCTTCCTGTCAATGGACCCTTCACGTATTGAGTCTGAACTTTCTGAGTCTCTGTTCAGATCATTGAGCTCAAAGGACTGCCGCAAACTCCCATCTCCTCCTCCTCCTGCACCCCCTGCACCTCCACCAGCTCCAGTGCCATGATCCAGGGATCGCCACCTCCATGTTCCACTTCCATCTGTGGCTGGAGCTTGGATCACAGGCCTGTTGTTCTCAGGGTGAGCCTCTATTCTGACAATTGCTCCAGTACTCCCTGAAATATTGCCTGTGGTGCTGCCAAGGGAGCTAGGACCTGAGGTGCAGTTAGGGTCTTGGTCAGTTAGACCCCTGTAGCGACCTGAGCCCTGGCAACTTCCGGTGATGCTGCAGCCTATACTGCTCTCATCTAAACTCTTGGAATGGGTCTGTAGTAAGCCCTGCTGCTTTGACATAGCAATCACTTGCATGATTCGTGGCTGGGTGTTCTGTCCATTATCATTAGTCCTGCAGGCTGCTGTCTTCTCTGCTGCCCTTTGCCAGTTAGCCTGAGCTGTGCTATTTACTGTCGACATCCCCTCATATCCCCCTCCACCCTGCATTTGTGGGGAGATGGTGTTGTAATTCTCGTGAGCTTCCTCTGGTATGTGGACCAGTTGTGAGGACCCAGGTCTAGACTGCATGGATATCCTGGCCCCTCCAGTAATGCCACTGCAGTTACTGGGAAGGGTGGTACTTGCACCTGTGGCCAGTTTGGACATGTATGCATGAGCATCAAAGCCTCCGTTCAGACCCATAGCTGATGGCTCAGAGCTGGATCGGAGCTCCATACTGCCATGGTGGTGCGGATGCTGGGAGGACTGGCCAGATGATGAATCTACAGAGGAGGAGAAGGAGTCTGGGACCTGCAAGGAGCATTTGTGGTTGTTATTTTTACTTTTCCATTGAGACAAAAGCTGCTTTGAGCGGCTGGAGTCCATGGAGGCATGGTGGAGGGTGGCAGCATGACGTCTGGCTGCTTCCTCATATGCTGCCATTGCCTGGGGGGTATGGACTCGAGGAAGGGTGTGGCTAAAGGTCACCATGGCATCTTTGCTCTGGGGGCTGCGGGGGGAGATCCCTTCAGCATCTGCACTGGAGCGCTTCAGGCTGTCATCAGGCCTCTGCTGCTGTAGGGCTCGATGGAGAAGGCCCTCAGAGTGGGAGGTAGGGATGCCTGCCTCCCCAGCCATGCTGGCTTTCATTTGCAGGTGGTGGAGGACGGCCTCCTGGCTGATGTGGGGTAAGGAACAGGGGGGCCGATGGAGCTGGGGAGGGGGGATGGTGCTGGCCTCCTCACTAGGCTGGAAGTTTCCGACTGCATACAGCCCCTGGCAACAGAGGAAATCTTATGTATAATACAGCTTACTCAGTGATCATTTTACTTGATACTTTAATGAGTATTTTACTGAACCATTAAAACATTTACAAAAATCCTAAAGCTTATGAAATCTGTTATGGTTTTGTTGTGGCACACCTTTAAGATTAAAATATCTTAATAACTATTGGATGAATCCTACTATGATTATAGTTATGACTATTGTTATTATTGTAGTCAACACTGGACGATGAATTCTAATGACTTTGGTGATCCCCTTTCTTCCTCCAGTGCCAGAGGTTGTCTGGCTAACTCATGGTCCTTAATAAAATCTAATATTTTGGCAATTCTCTAACTTTTCATTAAACATTATCATCAGGTTACAATCTCAGTTTGTCCAATACTTTGGTTTATTACCAAATACCTGCAGCATTTATTTGAAAGCAGTGCCACTAGTGTAGTTGCAGACTCTTGTACAAATTCCATTTGCTGTCTCTTTAAGCTGTAACATGAATTTTTTAACTATATTTTGTTGTGTTCTAAACATTGGTGATGCAAGCATGCCTACATGCCTAACATGGCATATTTTTTGCAGGACACAAACATACTGCCTGACAGTAACTTCAGGGTTGTGATTCTTTCAGGTGCTGTAAGGGTGTCTGAAAGAATTATTTTAGCAGACATATCAATACCATTTAAATGAAGTTGGATACACACTCCTAATGTCAGTTCAAGTAAATTTTGCCAAAATTTACGAGCCAAAATTTGAGGCTGCAATACGGATTCATGCTTTTATCATAGAAGACTGCTGTAAACCCAGACTGGCAACAAACCAGGATCAAAAACAGAGTCCATCTTCAGCCAGGCTCTCTGTGCTGAAAACCATTGGAAAGAATGCTGTAGAGACTGGCCCATACCAAGTAGACAGCGATAGCTCCTCCAAGAAGGAAGCCCAGGTAGACGTCAATGGCGTGGTTCTTGTACTGAATAATCCTGGTCAGACCACAAATAATGGCACATATGATGAAAGAGAAGACCAGCAGGGGCTTGAGCAGTTTGGATGAGTCGGTCAGAGTGCTGTTGAAGTACATCTGTAGACACATAACAAATTAATTGATTCATTATTTTTCATTACACATATGATTACATAAGCTTTGTGTTATAGCAATATGCTATTCCATCACCCTTAACTGTGATAAATCATATGGCATTTAGGTTGATACAAAAATCAGAGAGTAACTGTGTTCTCAGTAGAGGCTTTCTCTTTGTTTGTGAGATGTCACCATCTCTAATCCCAGTAATATCTCATTTGGGATACATTAATGTGCCAGTCGGTCTCTGCTGTGGTAATTCCACCATCAGCTCAGGATCTTCACTGGTAGTTCAAGTACTACTGCACTCATGTCACACAGAGGTCACAATGGGCTTCTTGTAGTAGTGCTGGCCATTAGAAATGTAGTGTGTGGAATTTAGTGGCATCTAGCGGAGAGATTGTAGATTGCGACCAACTAAATACCCCTCCCCCTCACCTTCCAATCATGTAAGAGAACCTGTAGTAACCACAAAAAAAAGCCCCTCTTTACTGCCAGTGTTTATGTTCTGTTCTGGCCTCCAGTAAAAACACGGCAGTGCAAAATGGCAGCCTCCATGAAATAGGACCTACTCCCTATGTAGATAAAAAGGGTTCATCAAGGTAAGGAAAACATTATCATTGTTTCAACTAGTTGCCACTAAATTCTATACACTTGACCTTTAAGATCCCTAAAAGATATCTTTTAACATTATTGCAAGTAGTAGTGCTGAGCTAACAGGAACACAGAAATTCAATGTAAACTATAAACTATAAAACTATAAAAGATTATAAATGTAAGTGATTGTAGCTAGGTAATAGCATTTTTGTTGGTGTGCTAACAGAAATGATGTGCCCTGATAAGCTAACATTTCATTATGTAAAAAAATCTGAAATTAAGGCTGAAATTAAGGTTCCTTCACTTTATTCCCTGAAAAGTTTGAGAAATTAGTAGTTTTACACAGTTAAGCAGAGATAGTTTTGCACTTAGGGAAACAGCATGAGGTGCCAGTTAATCCTGGCCAATTCCATCATCCACTGCGCAGTGCTTTGCTGTGTTAACTACTGTATTAATAAGAGCTTCATGAGCAGGTGAGCAGGGTTACATTTAGTGTTTAGATACTCACTGAAACATAGACAGCAGCGAATGATGCTAGGGTAGCATGCTGTGACGGGAAGGATTTTCTGCAAGAGATGAAAGAAACAGAAATAGAAAATGTTCACATCTGTATGTGTGAGTCAACAGGATCTGGAGAGAAGGTTTAACCAGGCAACACAGGCATAATGAGATATCTCATAGACCACCTTGCACTCACACTCAGTTGTAATGGGTTGAATGATTGTTACAAATTAGACTCAAGATTTAAGATCAATTTTAGTATTTTTCTGTCTCACATGCCTCTGTAAAAGCTGACAAGAACTTTTGACAGAGATTTTGCCTCTTTCCTCAAGACAGTCTTTTCTGAGCTCTCTTTACTTGGATGGAGACGTATGATGTACATGAAAGGTTCTGTCACTGTGATGCTAATTCCTAGGAATCTAAAACTGTTCACCTGCATCAACTCAACTCAACGGAGATGTAGACAGGGGTGTGTGTCCTTTTCTAGAATCAAATGTCCCTGTTCCCGTTTTCAAAATCAGTTCCTTGGTTTTGTCAACTTTGCTCTGTGCATCATTCTGCAAGATCGTTGATTTCCTCCCAATATGAACTGATTGTTGTTTGAAATCTGGCCGATGATGGTTGTGTTGTCCGCAACCTTCACAACAGAGTTCTCTCCATGTTGGGGGGTTGCAGTCATGAAGTGTGCAGTGTGAAGAGGAGGAGGCTGAGCACACAACCCTTGGGGTGGGGTGGGGGGTGGGGGGGTGTGGGTGGGTGGGGGGGGGGGGTGCTCTGTTGAGACAGCAGAGTGGAGGAGGTGTGACCACTGATCCAAGCTGTTTGGGGTCTGTTTGTGGGGAAGTCCAATATCGAGTTGCAGAGTGTAGTATTTCAGGCCCAGAGTGTTAAGTTTTACAACCAGTTTCATGAGGGAAATTATATTAACTGCTTATGCATTAACTGCCTCTTTTCACATTCTTCTACCTCATATTCATGTTAGTGCCTGAAACATAATTTAACGAAAGCAGTGAAGAGGGCTTTTAGATTATAAATATCTTTGCTAGTATGTTTTGTGTGAATGCTTCAGTCACATACTGCAGTGTAGCAGCAGGAGATTCACTGTTACATTATGAAAGTGAACCTGTGGCCCAGTTTCTCACTGAGCTCCATCCCAATGACCTACTTCTGAGAACTCCTCCAACCAGGCTTCATCTTTACTCCTGATGATGCATGTGTGCAAATGTGTGTGCTTCGGTGCATCAGTTGAATGTATATTTGTGCGTGTGTGTGTGTGTGTTCTACACTGGTTTGCTTTCCACTTAAAACTAGCAAATTGTTCATTCATGTAAAAAAAACAAAAAAAAACTGAATGAACTGGAATAACCAAAACAAATGTAGCTGTATTATATTGTATTATTATGTATGTTACATTATTATAATATACAATACAGGAATATTATATGAAAAAATGGCAGTTCTTTTTTAATTTAAAAAAAGTATAAAAATGGGCATATCTAAAAATGTACATATTCTGTATTAAGGCTGACATTGTTAGAATTCATTTAAGTCATTTAATTCAAGACTTTATTGCCATGTCTACATACTCGATTGGGATTTGTCTTTAAATGCTTAAAAAATCCAGATTAATTCACACTGGATTTTTTTGGAAAATGTAACAGCAAGGGCGGCAACTAATAATAATTTTCATTATTGATTGATCTACCAATTGTTGTCTTGAATAATTGATAAGTTGTTTGGTCCATTACAGAAAATGGTGAGAAATGTCAATCACTCTCTCCCAAAACCTAAGGTGATGTCTTCAAATGTTATCAGTTCACAACCCAAATATATTCAGTTTACTGTCATAAAGAACTAATGAAACCAGAACATATTGACATTTGAGAGGCTGGAATCAGAGACTTTGGACAAAATGTAATTTAAAAAATGACTTAAAATGATTAATGCAATATGATAATCGATTAATCATTTAAAGTCTTTTAAAGTCTTTTTAAAGTCCAGTTTGGTGTAAAATGGCTAAACCTGAACTACTGAAAAAGGAACTAACACAAGGGATGCGTTTTAGCTGATTATGAGTGAATCGATATAATATGCAATTAATATAATAGGAAGGCTTATGTACCCAGAATAAAACAGTAATGCAGCTTTGGGATGTTAGCAACCATTCACTAGCATTACCAAAGTAGAGACATCAATGGCAATAAGGAACTTTTCAAGCTGAACTCAGTTTAAAAAGTCCTACAGCTTTTTTTATTTATTTCTAAAGCTACAAAACATGTTTACACATGCAGATTACACCAATGAGCCAAAACATTAAAACCACTGACTGGTGAAGTGAAATAACATTAATTATCTCATTAAAATGGCACCTGTTAAGGGGTTAAACATATAAGGCAATGGACCATTGGGAGAAAGTGGTCAGGTCTGATAAATCACATTTTCTTTTACATCATGTGGATGGCCAGGTGTGTGTGTGTGTGTGTGCATCATTTATGTGGGGAAGAGATGGCACCAGATAAATGATGCCGGTAAGCAGCATGTGAAATATTTTGAGAACAAGGATGAATGTGTGAGGACATTCCTATCCTCTATCTTTATTATAAACTGATAAATGATAAATACTATTTTAGAATGAATAGTTTTCCAATATTCTATTAAAGATTTTAGAGTAACGCCCCTTTAAGTGCCTGTTGTTAAATCTATTATGGGATGTTGGATGTTGCATAGAGTCTTTACAAATGTGTCTTCCTGCAGTGGAACATATTCACCAACATTTTAGAATTTTACCAAAATGAGTTACATTAGCAAACAATCCTCACTGACAGATGAATGAGCCATAACTCACAGTGTTTAAGATGTTAAGTTACATATCTAAGTTCTTCCCAACTTTTCCTAGAAAGCTGATCAGAAAGCCAGGACTCAGTACAGAGATACAAACTAAATGCTGCCCATGAAAACTGCTCTGGACCAACACTTGTTTAACCTGTCAACTGACAGCTCTCAATGTTCCAAACCTGACTTGCTCTGATTAAATCAGGGACCTTAATGGAGATTGGTTTCTGTGAGCTTTAATGGAATCGTGTCTCCACGTGAGTTTGTGTGTGACAGTAGACAGCATAGGGAAACGTGGGCGAGGTTTGACCTGTGCATTTGGGACACACGTAGTTTTGGCTGCAGACTACGTGGGGCTAAATATAACCTACCGCTCCTGGCATAAACACCGTCCTCCATGCTCTTTGTGGCAGATTTAGCTTCAGCCTTGTCTCCAGTGCAGCATAAAAAAGCTGTTTTGCTTCAGCGGTTGTGCACCAGAGATATTATGAACCTATTATAACAGAAGAAGTAGCATAGTATACAACCCCCCACCAAGATTTAGTTTAAGGATGACCCCAATTTTCAAACCAGTTCACCAAATTTCTAAATGTACTTGTTGTAGTCTGGCTATATATTGATACCACCTGACTACAATTGAAACTTTACTTGACAGAGGATAACACAGGGGATCACCAGAATCATTGAGAGTCATCCTTTGGTGGCCTACGGCTCTTTGACACTGATGTCCCTGGTTTAAGTTCATTTCTTTCCTCCCCTCATTCCCTGTCACATCTCTGCCTACTACTAGCAACAACACACACACACACACACACACACAAACACACACACACACACACACACACACACACACACACACACACACACACACACACACACACACACACACACACACACACACACACACACACACACACACACACATACACACACACACACACACACACACACACACACACACACACACACACACACACACACACACACACAGCACTCAGGCTCTTAGAATATTTAATACTACCATTTTAATACTCATATTCAAAGTTCCATACTTGCGACATCTGAGTAAATATATCAGTGTATCATATTTCACATCATATTTAATTATTCTTAATAGGGGATTGTAGCCAAGTACCATGATGGCATGCAAATAAAAACTCAGGTAAGTTCAATGCATCGAATTTCATTTGAAAGGTTCAATGTTTACAATTTTTTTGTGTCCCTCAAGTTTCTGAAAAAAAAACTGTAAATACTGTTTCACTCACTCACTCTCTCTCTCTCTCTCTCTCTCACACACACACACACACACACTCACTCACACACACCATGTTTCCATCACTTCAGGGGACATTACATTGACTTACATTCATTTACTGGACACTTATCCTAACCGTAACCATAACCACTACATGCCTAATCTTAACCCTTATCCTAAACTTAACATAACCCTAAACTTATATTAACTTTAAATCAAGTCTTCACCCTAAAATAAATCATTTACCTTAAGGGGACTTGCTTTTTGTCCCCATAAGACAGGCGAGTCCCCATAACATAACTGTGTGAACAGATTTAAGTCCCCACAACATTAGGAATACCTAGTACACTCTCTCTCACACACACACACACACACACACTCACTCTCTCTCACACACACACACTCATGCGATGCAGTAATGAGACGTCAGTGTTTTTTCCATTAATGTGGCTCAGAATCACCTTCTACCCCACGTTGGCGATGTCAAACGACTTCGCTCAAAGTATGCATCTAGCTCTGTTTGTGAATTGTATTATTTATATATGGAACATTGCTGCAAAAAACACATGAAACTCTCCTTCTTGTCAAGGTGCAGTGTTGGAGTGAAACTTGATGATACCTGGGGGGCTGGAGGAGGGTCATGTGGCAGTGGACTGGACAAACCACTTGTCAATCAGGTAAAAGGGGCGGTATGTTTTCTGAGACGTTTGCTCTCACACAAACTGTTCTTGGCCCGGCATAAAACACGATCCAGATTGATTCAATTATTTTTGGAAATACCTAATTTTCTATTTTAGAAAACAGTATTTTAGAACAGTGGTAATAGTCTGGAAACATCAATATTTTTCCATACTTTATTTTTCATTTTCCATACTTTTTAATACCTGGGAATTGATCAAATTTATTTCCATACTTTTCCATACTTGCGTAGGAACCCTGAATACTGATGGAACCTTGCTGGTTGAAATGTTAAACATACAGGAACCTATAGGAACATACCCTATCCCAGCCAGCATGTCCATGTGGGCCCCCCAAGGGTTAAATTTAGGCTGCAAATATGATTCCCAAGTGGGTTTGTCCGCAGTTTCCATGGTGGCCCCATCTGTGTTTGCCCATATGGGCTTCAAGTGCGTTCTGACTGGGTTTCAGGTGGGGCCCATCTGGGTGAGACCCATGTAGGCCCTATATGTTTGCCCATAAGGGGTCTAAGTGAGATCAGGATGGACCTTAAATGGGGCCCATGTTTTTGAAACAATATGGGGCCCTTACAATTTGCCCACTTACATCCACGAGGGCTTCACATGTAGGGCCCATGTCACTGGAACTATGTGGGACCCGCAAAATTTGGCTAATTCAAGCCCATGCCCACTCAGTACCCACATAGCCCACATTTAACCCATGGGGGG
This sequence comes from Scomber scombrus, assembly GCF_963691925.1. Taxonomy (NCBI): domain Eukaryota; kingdom Metazoa; phylum Chordata; class Actinopteri; order Scombriformes; family Scombridae; genus Scomber; species Scomber scombrus. Next base: position 1,384,164 of record NC_084989.1, read on the forward strand.
CCCACATGGACATGCTGGCTGGGATGTTTCTATTCTCAGGTTTCTTTAGATCTATTTGCTGGTTGGATTTGCACACTTCATATTTAAAATTCCAAAATTTTTTATATATTATATATATTATATATATTTTCTTCTTTTCCACAAGCTTCCATTCATAGAATAAATCACCATTATTAAGTGGTTGATATATGAATGCATGAATAATCCCAGAAACCTGCCACTGTTTGTCTTTCTAAGCTCATTATCAGCTCATTCCTGCTACCAACAAACACTAACAACCAGTGAAATCCTGCACACATCATAGCAAAGTGTGGTAATTAGGTGAGACCTGTAACGAACATGTCGAAAGGAACACGCCAAGAATATAAATAGAAACATAGAAACAGAAAATAAATGCATGCATGCCACATATTTTTTTTGTTAATTGGTTGTCGTCCTCACAGAGATCCCTTAATATGTCGGAGTGGATCATACTCTTCTTCTCTTTGTATTTTCTGTAGATGAAGTCTGTAAGGGCTCTCTCTCATTACTGTAAGGCTTAAAGCGTGGATGATAGCGCATAGATTCACATTGCTGAATTTTTAATGATTTTCTTTTCAAAGGATCTGCTAGCTCAGCAGAAGTTCACCTGTGGCATGAAATTAAAAATGAATGAACTTCAGAGGAGGAAATTACCAGTAAGTGTGTTAAAGGGGAACTCTGTTGAATTCTGCTCTACACAGCAGCGCGCGTGTGTGTGCATGTGTTGGGGTGAAATACAGCATATATGAAAACAATATAGATCCACTGTCAAGTTGCATACATCTTAGAGTTAAATTGCCCCAAGTGATGTCACGTGAGTCAGTGTCAGTTGGAGCTGAAGACTAAAAGTTTGAAAATGAAAGAATGTGGGAGTGTGGAGTGAGAAAGAAGTGAAGTTACTAGACGATTGTAGCCCGCTTCTCATCTCTGCTTGAGGCTTGGCATAGCAAGGCTGAACAATTCATAGCTTTCGAGTACAAATTTCAAAACTCAGGAGGGATGAGTTTAATTATATCATGAATCATCATTAATCATTAATGTTTTAAAAGGATGTCAGAGGCTTAAAATATCATACTTACTACTCTGCTGCTCTCACTGTCTCTTCTCTGACATAACATTGTTTTCAATCACTAATTAATTCCAGTCGCTTTCACACTACTGTGGTTTTTTAGCTACACTTAATGAAATTCAACACGTCCTGCAGACATTTCAAATTAAAAGCCATAGTAGGGATTATGTCCATTGAGAGGCTGGAATAGCTTTTAATCTGTCACATCCTTACAGGGGCTGTGGGTTTCAATGATGATAGCTCGGCAGTGATCAAAAAGCAGCAAAATGGAAGCGAGCGGAAATAATTAGTGAATAAAAACAGTGTTAGAGGAGAGCGAGAGAGAGCAGAGGACTGGTGAGTGACATAACTGTTAGATGAGTCTCTCTGACAGTTCAGCCATAGATATGTTTCCTTAGTTCCTCTAAAATATTGACAATGTTTGGCTTATAATGTGTTTGTAATGCATAACAGTGCAGAGCTCCCCCTCTTGGCTTATACATATAATCAGTATGCTTCCTGTAGCTTTAAGTGGTAGTTTCTGCCCTCTTCTCATGTTAAATGCAGAGAATCTAGACTGACCTGCCCTGGTTGATGGCTGCTGGGTCCGCCCCTGAGCAGATGTCCTCCATGACGTAAGGGTTCTGCTCACAGCTGACGTTGAGTGTGGTGTAGTTGGGTTTACACACGGTGAGGAAGTAGGGAGTTGGGTAGCCTGTCATCAGTTGAAGGATGTCAGTGATGAGAGCCGTGGCACAAAGACCGAATGCATGAACGCCTGAGGATACAGACACTGATATCACTGCTCGATGTACAAAATTGACCTGTATCTATTGACATGTGTTTTAGTGAAATGAAAAGTTAGTTATGAGGATTTCTTTTTATGATGTAGCAGTGAAGACTGATGGCTCTAATGGTTATACAATAAACCCCACACTTCCATAAAGTTATAAAATACATTTACATCATTATTGCTATGTTATATTTTCATGTCTTAGGTCAAATAGAAACATTCAATTGTTCATAGAATTCAGAAACATTTGGAAAACAGAAATAGGTCCCTGGAGTGTCACCATAGATAGAAAGAAATAACAAACTCAGTGTACCAACAAAGCGGACAGCTCTGCGTATGAATGAGTTGAAGTTGCAGCCAGCGGCGTTGATGTTTGCCTCGGCTCCGACTCCGCTCTTCCTCCGAGACAGACAGCAGAACAGGATGGCCTCTCCGATCATTATCTGTCAACACAAAGAAACACTCCTGTTATATGTGTTTGCATACAACAGAGAGCATAGGTTCCACTGGGTCCCCTCACATTTCAAATCCTAAATTTGCCACCCATCTTTTACTGTCATAGTTTTTATTCTGTTCTGTGTCACAAGGAGCAGCCTCCAACATGTACATTATTTTCAACCTATTATTAACTGAGAAGTCATCCTCAGTGTCTTTCCATCATGGCTGGACACAAACATCTACAGTCATTTTAGCCTCAGTGCTTTGAACCCATGCTGGGATTGTGGGAAATGTTCCACAGCTCTGCCTATCTATGCCCCTCTGAGTGCTGGTTTCAGCCAAGAGCACGCACCAAGACAGCTACTTCCTGTGTCATACACCAATACACACACAAACACACACTCTACCAGAAGTGACATGTTGGGTGGCAGTGGGATACCTGGCTGTCTACTAAACAATCCTCTGAGATCACACACAGACCTCTGATGAAAGAGGAGGATGGTGAGAAAGAGGCATACAGGGTTGGACAGAGAAGAGATAGACAGATAGATAGAAAGAAAGAAACAATGGATAGAGAGAAGAAGAAGAAAAAAAGGAAGGCAGCATCAATAATGGATAATGTGAGGGATTAACTGTACTTAGTGAAGGGCCTCCAGAGATCTTTCTAATACTGAAACTGACAGACCGAACATATGAGACTCACTAAACCAGAGTTTATCTGGGAAATGTACAGTATACCTTTTTTCACACACAGGGAAAGAAAACCTAACCCTAACCCTTTCATACCCAGACTGTATATACAGTTTACAGTGTCTTTACAGTTATTTATAGACTAGAGTTGGTTATTGAATGTCCTTAACATTTGGTATTTTTTACTGGTTTGTGTTTTTGTTGACCGTAATGATAGAAGTTCATATCGCTAAGTAAGGCATTTTTATCCTTTTATCCGTTTCCTCATTGCAGATGAGAGTTATGACTGCGTTTCGAGTTCCTACTTTTGATGATTTCTTTCCCTGTTTGTTTGTTTGTTTGTTTTGTTTGTTTGTTCTGACCATGTGAAGCACTTTGTGTTACATCACAATCTATGAAAAGTGATATACAAATAAAGTTTGATGGATATATTGATTTGACAAAGATCATAAAATACAGAAATGAAAAAAAAGCAGTGTTACACCAAATAAGGCTATATTTCATAGTTTACATATGGGGTTATATAGGATGTGCATATACACATATATATTCATTTTGTTTGCTATCCAAACACCTTTTACCCATCACAGATTATTCTCACATCAAGCCTCACCAGTCCTTTATCATCTCTACTCTGTTCAGTGTAGACATTCATGCTTTTTTATCATCCCATCTCGACTATTGTAACTTTTTTTATTTCTAAGTGGTCCAAAATATGGCTGCTGAACTCTTGGCCAGGTCCTCGAAAAGATCTCATGTTACACCAATTCTGACTGTTCTTCACTGGCTCCTCATCAAATCCAGAATCCAATTCAAAGACCAACATTAGAGCTCTACTGCAGCCCTGTGCCACCAGCAGGTCTCTGAGGTCTTCTGCTCAGGGTTTGCTGGTTGTGGGGCAGCTGTGGCTCAGGAGGTAGAGTGGTCCTAATCGGAAAATCAAAAGTTTAATTCCGGATTCTTCCAATCCACAAGCTGAAGTGTCCTTGGGCAAGATACTGAATCCCCCTATGTTGGTGAATTATTGTAGGATGTGTGTGAATGATTCGATCTTTATGATAAGCAGGTTGGCACATAGCATTGCAGCAACTGACATCAACATATGAGGGTTAATGACGTATAAGGATTTAGAACAGCTCAATTGTAGAATAATAAAAACAAGCATATCTAATGCAGTAGTTCAAACATTCAGAATGTTGTGTACCTGAAGCTCCATATTATACATTTGAAATTAAGTGATTTTAGTGGGTTTTTCAAGATTAATTGGCACTGGCCTTTAAAAAGAGTCATGTGGTGCGACCATGATTCATCTTGAAATAAATCAATTTACTTAACACGCTTCACATCTTTTTTTACAAGTTTTCAGTAATATAAAGTGTTTGGAAACAAAGTATTTGCATTTTTTTTTAAATCTTTGTAAATGATGATCTTTTATTTATATAAGACATTTCAAGATGAATCATGGTCGCACCAAATGACTTTTTTTTCAGGCCAGTGCCAATTAATCTTGAAAAACCCACTAAAATCACTTTCAAATTGTAATATGAATTTTCAGGTACACAACATTCTGAATGTTTGAACTACTGCATTAGATATGCTTGTTTTTATTATTTAAAATTGAGTTGTTGAAAATCCATGAATGTGTGTGTGAATGGCTGAATGTGGTTTGTAGTGTAAAAGTGCTTTGATTGGTCGGAATGTGCAATATAAATAAAGTTACAGTGAATTCTATCTATCTTAGTCAGATTTAGCAGAAAGTCTTAACTGCACAGATTTCAGAATGGAGAGAAATACAGTGAGGAACTGTGGCCTCTTCATTTTTTCTTCACTTAACATCATTTTAAAAATCCTCTGCAACAGCTCCATCTCTCCACTCATCACAAAACTGCTACTGAGTCTCATCCCCCAGCACTAGCCCAGCCATGGTTTTCAGATGATTTCACCAGAGGAACATGAATCGAGCCAGAATGACTGTAACAATAGTTTCACCCCCCCCTGCTGAAAGAACTAATTTTCCCATAAGCCTGAAGGGTGCAAAGCAGCTCTAACACAAAGTGACAGTCAAAGCACTTGAGCATTTGGCAGCCTTTGAGAGGCATCCTGACGGAGCCTCAGGTCCTCTTCTGCTCCACAAGTTGCTATGAGAAGGATCCCTGTTGTTATCAGCTGATATGAGGAGTCTGACTCTATTGCTGTCTGAGGGTACAAAAAATTAAAACTCCTGTCTGGCTGCTATCAGAGGGAGCTGTGTGAGATGTGCAATGCTTTGATCGATGGTAGAGTGTTGAGTTTTCCCACATCTTGCTGAGGACACAGATATACTGCACGTCTCTGTCTCGCCTTCAGATGGGCTTCTGGGAAGACAATGTGGTTTTTAGCTTTTTGTGCCTCTTCTGTCAAAAGTCACTATGCATCTTACAGAATCAGCTGCTCAGTGGTAATGGGTTTAGGAAGACGAGAGGAGAGGTTTTTTTTTAAAGTTTAAGGCATTTTAGAGCTGGATGCAGGAACATGTTGGAGAGGATGTGATTTAGGAGGGAAAGAGTTCAGTGCTGATGTTCTTGGCAGCACTATCAGACACTAACATGCCACTGACCTAGTAATCATACCATGTAATCACCATGTCCAAAGTTCCATTCCAACTAAGGACCTATCTTACTGAGGATAGCAGGGACACGACCCCTCACTCATAAACCTATTTGCATCTTGCCACTTTTAACACTTCAGTTTGAGTTACTCTCAAAAATCTCTCTTCACAGTATCCTCTGCTGCAGGGATCCTCATGGAAACTGAGTTTACGAGAAAACAAACAAAAACAAAAAATGTTACTTATGTCCATCAGTTCTAAGCATGCACACACAGCAGTAGTGTGATTTTGGCCCTCAGGCTACAAAGCCTCTGTGTGGACTGAGAGGCAAAAACTCTGTAAACACTTATCTGGATCTGGAGATCTGGAGGAGAGAGCAGGCAGCAGAGAATTACACCTTCACGTGACAACAGATTCTATGTGTGTGTGTGTGTGTGTGTGTGTGTGTGTGTGTGTGTGTGTGTGTGTGTGTGTGTGTGTGTGTGTGTGTGTGTGCGAAACCTAATTCAGGTCACATGAGTAAAGGTTCTTAGGACTTGGGAAAATAGCATTTTGACTAGATTTTGATGCTAAAATGATGCTATGTATTTCACCTAAAATTCAGATTTGAGTATGTGTGGAGCACTGGGAAGTTACAGAATGATGTAAAACCTCAATAGATAAAATGAAGGGACCCCTTTAACAAAGTGATTACTTTAACTCAAACCCTAAACTAACCATGTGGTGTTCATGCCTACACCTAACCAGACCTTAACCACAGTGCTGTCACATCATAAAACATCCTCATATTTTTACACTTGTGTTGTATTTTTTCTCCATTAGGTTCCGCCCTCTCTTCCCTGCTTTGTGATTGGGCTCAGCACACTGGAGCCTGGTCAGTGTTGTTTACAGCGGCTGTTAAAAGGGCCGGGGTTCCTGTCAGCTGTGCTGGCGGCCCAGCAACGAGCTGTGTGATTCTGACCTTTTGCAAAACTAGTTGTGTGTTGAGATGATTGGCATTTACTCCCATCTGCAGGGAGGGTGGCATATTTAACTGATTTTCTTTGTGATTTACTTTGAAGCTTAACCTCAGTTTAGATACCCTGTTTTCTGATAACTGATTGGCTTTCTCTTTCGTTTTATTAAGAGAGTAGTTTTCTGTTTTATTTTGGAGAAATAAACCTCATTTGTGTTAATTAATAAAATGCATTATTATTATTATTATTATTATTAATTAAACTGTTTACTTAGTTTTATCTTTCACCCAGTAACATCATCGTTACTCCCCTCATCCCCTGTTTATTTTCATATTCGGGAATGTAACAACAGTATGATGTCCTGTTGATTACTGCCAAGAGGGGCACCAGATTACACAATGCTCCTCTGTGTCGTTTAAGTCACATGGTCAAACTATGTACTTGTTTTTTGCTTTGTTTTTATTTGGAGGATTTGTTGCTTTCAGTTTAACAGTCACTTTTAATGTGAGCACTCTGAGCTGCACTTTGAGCTGGTTTGTATTATTTTGGAGGGGTGTCACTAGGTGGAGACTATAAACATAAAGTGTGAATAGAATGAGAAATGAGTAGAGATCATTGATGGAGAGTCAGTAGAGCAGCGTAGTGTCTGAGCTGAGCTCTTACTCTTTGCTGTCAGAAACAGTCATCAGGGAGATAAAGCATTTAAAGCTCTGCCTGTTTGTCAGCAGTAAATGCAGTTGAGCTAGTGATTTTCTACAAAAAGGAGCTTACTGTGAACTTGCCCTGCAGCTTGAATAAGTAAAATGAATCATTGCAGAGGAGCGGCTGTAGTCCACATGGAACATGACTAAAGTCTGTACACAAAGATAAACTGAGCACTCTGTGAGAAAGACTCTGATTTGATGAAAACCAGAGAGGATGATTTGGCTGCCTTCATTACAGCCATCAGTAAATTGACAGTGTCTCTGCTGCTTTCTACATGATGTCTGTCAAAAATACATAAAGGATAAGTATGTAATGTGTCAGCAGCATTAGTCAGAGCATCAGAGTATTGTCCACACAGTGTGTTGATGACACATTAGTAAAAAAAGAGAAAAGGAACATCAGCACTGGTGATATTAGGGGGGTTTGCATCTCAGGAAGTCAGAAGATTGAAGTAGCAGAGGCAGGAGAAATACTGAGGACATCATTATGACATATCACTATGATTGTTTAATATCTCTCTGATGAGATGGAGACATCTACACAGCATCACCTAATTCACAGCATATTTCACCCCAACTTCCACCTGTGGATGAAATCATAGAAGCTTAAACCAGAACACTGAACCATATTAACCATATCACATGATGACACCTTTAGCAAGCCTTCTTTACAGCTTTATCTATTTACATATGTGCTCCTAAGAATGCATCTCAACACCTAAAATGAATGAAACTAAATCTTTCATTGTGACGTTCTACATTAGATGAAATGTGTGGTAAAAGCAGTCCAGTCCCACAGCAAATATCATGTGTGAAAATACTCTGGCTACTGGAGTCCTTGTTCTTAATTCCACAAAGTGAATGAGAAAGTATAAATGGGACTAGACCATCTGACACCCAACACAACAGACAGGTGATGTATTACTCTGTGCCAATAAAGATGAGAAATCCCACAAAGTTGATCAGTTTATCACCTGAAGCATCTCCACCTGTAAACATTTGACACTACACACAAGTGAAACTGCGGTTTACAGATCACACAGCTCAACAGAAATTTTGACTTTTTTTTTTTTAATTGAATTTGACTGATAAATATTCTGTTTCAAAAAAGAAAACTGCCATACAGCCCAGCTCTAGTTCCATAAGCACCATCTCCTAAATACGTTTACCAGAATCTACAACTGAAGTATTAATTCTAGTATTGATTTTGAACAGTTCCCAGTGCTTATGCTGCTTTAAAAGATATCATTCACTCAGCTGCTATAATAAAACACATCTATAGGTCTGGAAAAAAATGAAGAAATTAAAAGACATTCTTTAAATCATTGTTTGGGGGAAATAAAAGATACAATTACAACTAAATCTGTGTCTGACTATGACATGAAAGCACTTAAATGAAACTCCTTTTCTTGCATAAATCTCATAAACTCCTTCTCTATAAAACCACTGTAACACTGAGTATAAAAGAACCCTTATGTTAGGATGAAAATGAGCTCCAGGAAAACACCTTCTCATGCAAATAAGCATTTAGAACACACTGGGGTGTGCGTGCGTGCATGTACGCGCATGCATGTGTGCGCTAGAAGCCAGGCCTAGCTGCCCACAATAGATGTGCATGCATAGCAGGCCTGTCTGGCCTCAGGAGGGAGGCTAATATAGATCAACAGTGAGTGAGCTGGGCTGGCCTGGAGGAACCTGTCCTGCTGACTAGCTGCTTAACTCAGACATTCTATATCTGTGTGGGGACTGTTTGTGTGTGTTGTGGGGAATATTAGAAGGTCCATGCCCAAGGCTTTTATAATATGTGTGTGTGTATTTCTGCGTAAGCATCAGTGTGTTTAAATTGGTCACTTGCTACTTTGAATTAAAGTAGTAGAGGAGGTCTCCCTGCACACAAATGAGACCAATTACAAAGACCAAAGAACAGCAATGTGAAGCACATCATCATGGAAGTGATGGAGGACTGTATCCACAGTGTGTCCACACAGTCATTATAAAGTAGATGATCAGCTTCTATTGAGCTTCATCAGTGTGAGTTAGTCATATCAAGTGATATCTGACACATTTACAGTCTATTTAGCATCAAATTCCCTCTTAGTGTTTCTCTGTTGAGCTGTGGTGGAAGTATAGTAACATAAAGACTTTGGTACTAAAAGCACTGAACATTGAACGTTGAACGTTATTTTAATTGTGGTAAAACTGAGACAAGTTGTTGGTGAATGCTGAAAATCCGAACGGTTTAGTGTTTTACAGATATTTATTGGGACTCAGGACAACCAGCTTGAAACTGGGACAATCCCAGACAAACCAGGACAAACCAGGACAAACCAGGACGTCTGGTCAGCAAATGAATACACATGCTGTTTCACCCAAACTGTAGCAGAAAACTCATTTCAGTTTCTTTCAGGGGACCAACAGGAGTACAGTAGGTTGCAGACTACTTACTTACGTAGCTGCACTTGGGAGGAGTAAAGATTACATATGCATACATCTACACGATGCCACCTAATTTTTAAATCATGTAAAAACAATTTGCATCCACACCAACATTTCCCAGTGGTTTTGGTAGAGACTCTGTCCACAGAGAAACACCTGAACAGCAGAACTCTGGATCACATGTCTGTATTTGTCTTGGGAGGATCAGATAGTTAACTTTTGCCAAAAAGTGAAAAGTGAAAATGCAACCGTACAGCTGCTGTCATTGAGCTGCATTTATGTTGATATTGTCAGATGACACTGCCAGGCTGTCTCTCCTACTCCTCACCAGTGTAAACGGAGTATGTAGCTTTGACACTAGCTAATCCAGCTAGAGTACTTAATCATTAATCAGGTTTCCATCCAAATTCAGCACAAAATGTAATAAAATTTACAAAAGAAAATGTGAATCCCATAAATAATAAATGGTAAATTTACTTATATAGTGCTTTTCTAGTCTTTTGACCACTCAAAGTGGCTTTACACAGTTGGTGGCCTTGATTCTGATGTATGCAGTAAGCCACACAAAGAAGAAGATGGCACAGTGTGATGATGTCATTAATAGTGTAGCAGTCAAAGCTAAAATGATGGACAATGTGATAAATCCTGGTGATGGAGAGCATGATAAACAGTGGACATGGAAATAATTGTGCTAAAAAGCATTGTGATAACATCTCTGGGTCTGTTATACAGACAGGAAGTGGATGCTGCTCAGAGATGAAGAAGAACATTTTAATCACATGCTTCCTGTATGTCATGTTCTAGTCACTAAGACTTTTCCACCTCATCCAGCCGTAAAAATAGAAGAAGATATTCCCACTTTTTTCAAATTCACAAATATAAGAACCATGTCTGTTTCTTTCTGTTGACAGCTGATGTTTAGATAGACAACAATACTGTGAGTGTTATTATGCGAAAGTCAGTTTTTCTGTCTTGTCTCTGTACCGTGATGGCAGGTCCAGCGAAGGCCAGGCTGAGCAGCATCAGCAGTGGAATGACCTCATGGTTGGGGTCGATGTAGGGCAGACTCAGGCTGCGGTCATGGCAGTTAAAACCAGACTTCACCGGCTTAAACACATCTGTCCACTCCAGGAAGTACAGGCTGACCACGGATGATACCAGGATCGGCAGCTATCAATGGACACAGACAGAAAAATACATGAGGCAGGGTCATAAAGAGCTGAGACAGGAGCTTTAACACAATGCCAATGAATAAATAAATAAACAGGGAGTGAATGCTGCAAATGTCTCCATAACCCTATGGTTCAATGACCATGCTAATTTGATTTGATAATGAGGATGGAGGCATGGAAAGTAGTTTTTATGACTTGGGGGGGGGGAGCATGCTTGCTCTTCTGAACATGAAGCGCTTGTACTGATCTCAGCTCACATCAACGAATGAACGACTTCTCCCCATTCCAACAAATGAGACACAGCAAGCTCATGTTCATTATAGTCCGCTCCTGGTTGTAAAATCGTAAACATAAAACACGAGTTCAATCCCAGCCATGAGACGAAGTCAGAGTAATAAAACTGGTGTTGATCCTTCAATGGAGCGAGTTAAAGTGCTTCACTGGTCTGTGGAAGATAGCCAGGGATCTGCCTGGTTATGTAAATGTCTGCTTTGGACATGCTGAATGGAAGGCTGCAACAATTTCACCGCTGACCTGTCACAGTGTTACACATGAGTACTGAGAGTTAGTGGCATTTTACAAGTGGGTTATCCAACTCCTGTGAAGAGCAGAGCTATGAAGATGAAAAGACACAAACTGTTTTCACCAGAAACATCATCAAACCTGCTGCTGTGATCCACAGACAGAGTCTGCTCTGAGCCATAGAAAAGAAACTGTACATGTCAGTAGTGTAGAAGTTACAAGTAACAGTAGAAAAAAGGGGGTTAAAGATACTACGTGACTTAACATCTGTCTAATCAGCACAACAGCTGCAATGTTGTCCCAAAAAGCTTTTCCTCTAGGAATCATTTCCCTTCTATCATAGAATATTGGGTAAATGCTTATTGTTGCATTTATTATTAATAATGTCAATACCATTTATCATCAAAAGGACTTCTATCCTCTTTGCTTCTTGATATTGAAGATGACTTTTGCTTAGATGTAATAGACCATTAGAAATAGCATTAACTACATAATTGAATTGTCTGCTTGTTACAGGAAAATGTTTAAGAGAGTTGTTCATAAATAAAACTGATGGCATCAAATAAATCACTTACATAAATAAATACTATCTCTACCTCTCTATTACTCCATATGATGGTTTTGTGTAGGGAAAAGTTATGTATGTATCATCATTTTCAATCTTGGAGGGCCTGTTAATAAAGTTTTGATAGGAAAATTAAAGGCAATTTGGTAACAATTTTTATTAAAAAGAAAAAAACAAGTGAGTAGAAAATAAAACGCCCAATTTTCTAAAGATTTATATTTCTATTTGGAATAAAATACCAAATACAATCTTACCCAGTGTCCTTGTTGGTCCCTTTGACTGATATATTATTATTATGACATCATTAGATTATTAATACTGAAGCAACAGTGTTAGAGCAGCATGTTACTGTTACCATAAATCAGCATAAAACAGAGTTTGTTTTCCTTTTAAACTGTAGCAACTAAACTGTTTCAGTAATAGTTTTGGCCAATGAACCATGTGGGATGCTTCCTTTTTTCAAAATAAAAGACCAAAATGTTATTTTCTACCTTTCTATATGTTCGTACCAAACCGTGACCCCAAAAATGAGGTACATAACAAACCATGAATTTTGTGTATTGTGTGACGACCCATTCGACTCTGCCTGGTGGTCTGACATGCTCTGACTGTTTTGCAGATGGAGGGTCGTCTGCCTTTCAGGGTTGGGCTTCCAGAGCATATATAAGGACTGCCTTTAGGGTCGTGTCTCTTTCGCTCACCTGGGCCTGCAGCAGGGCCTTCAGCCTCTTCCTATGTTTGGTTTGATGCACTGGACAACACACGATACACACACTGCTAACACCACTGATGTTTTTCCTACTTTACACATCCCACTAATTAGTTAACGTTTATCTTGTTCTGAGTTAAATAAATCATTTTTTGCTTGAGATGTCTGTGTGTGGCCTCCCTTCTTGTTGCCATCCTTGAGCCAGGTGGTAACAATTGTTACACCCCTATTATCTCTAGCCTGTAAAACAACACATGGTTTAACAACAGGCATACACGCTCTTCTCTCTGTCCAGTACTGTAGAAACAAGGAAACAGTTAAATAAAGTACCACGAAACAAAACTACAGTACACATTGTCTAATGAGGAGAGACAGTGATTGAAATCACACAAGTGAATACAGTACCCCCCCCACAGAGATGTGAGGTGCATGTATGAGCAGAGATCTGATGTGTAATTGATGGCGGTAAAGTGTCCACACAGGACTGTAGTGAGATGCGTCAGTGGGAGCTGATGTGGCCTGAAGCTTCATCGGCTTCATCATGCAGCTTAATACTCTTGATTCACTACACAGCAGCGGGCGTGCTGCTCGCTCAGCTAATGTTAAGTAGAGCGGTGTGATGGAGGAGGGCCCCACTAGGAGCCCAACTCTGGGATCTCTTCAATTCAGCACAGGCCCGCTGGGAGCTGAGACACCAAACTAATACACACTTACACACTATTATATACACTTCCACACAACCACACAGAGGGCCTCTGTTTGCACACTTCCTGCCTTTTGTGTGTCTCCTGTTTCACTAACTTAATTCACTTACACACAGTTCTGCTTTGTCTTTCCTTCCTGCTCCTCTGTCCTTTATTCCTTTCTATCTTCTGTCCTGCTTTTCTTTTGAACCAATCAGTTTATTCAACATTAGTTGTAACATAAAGGAAATTAGGGTATTTAGAGAGAAGGACAGTAAGAAGACACATGGAAACAAGGCAAGACCTAGAGTGGAAGAATGATTAAAGGATGGAAGGAATATTGATATCTGAGGATGAGGATGCTAATAGATCATACTACATCATTCCAGTTTGTGAGGCGGTCAACTGGGTAACCTCCCAATGCTCCTGTTGCTCCTGCCAGCACAATTTATCTAAAGCACCCATATGCAAAATATTTCCTGTACTAACTCATAAAATGATCAAGGTATATTATCAGAGATTAAGGAAACAACCCTAACCCTAACCCTTCTGTGACTATAATACTACAGTCAGTGTTCTCCTCTGAAATTTCCATTCCAGTGCAGAACATCTGTTTGTGTTTTGGTCTGTGTGATTCTGCCCACTGGCTATTCAACCTGATCATGGTGCTGGCACATCACTTCAACACATTGCGCTCCACAACCATGTAATGTGGTGTTAAGAGGTCACGGTTATTTAACGAATGTCTGTGAGATCAGGTTGACGCTCATTTTGGCACCGGAGGTTACCACATCTGAAACAATGTGTGCTGCAGCCATGGAACAACGCACACATATATGTATATGTATATGTACAGTACCAATCAAAAGTTTGGACATACTTTCTCATTCAAGTGAATGGGAGGGTGTGTCCAAACTTTTGACTGGTACTGTATATGTATTTGTATATGTATATGTGTATTTTTCGGTCTCTTTGTTAAGATAGAAACAAAATACAGGGGGTGGGACATAGGAGGGAGGAGGGGTTGTTGCTGTTCAAGTTTTTTTTAAAGTTTTATAAATTCCCTTTCAGTAATTAATAAAGCGGTCAGAGAGTGAACAGAGTGTTTATCTACAGAAAAAAAGACATTGCAATCACTGTATTATGGTCCAGGAGAACATTTTATATAGAATATCAAGAATATAACATGTTTAAATGGTGTTAAATAAACACAGGTTTTTCTTGGTATATTCTGGATCACATTAGAAAAAGTGCCCCTAAAAGAAATGTGCAGGGTTAAACTAAAGCAAAACACGTCTGATTGGAGGGGAGCGTAAGTATAGTAATATATTAGTGCTGCCACTATTATTTTTATTGACGATTTATCTGCTGAATATTCTTTCAATTATTAAAAAGTTTGGGCTCTAAAACATAGACACACGTCACAATAGTGTTGGGGCATTGTGATTTTGTCTGATTGACAGTCAATAGTCAATTATCTCACTGTCTCACTGAAGGTGGAACCAGAAGAATCTGAGTGAAAAATAAAAACCAAACTGTGAAGTGATGACACAGCATCACGTGTGCACCTGACAATCAAAGGCAAGAATCTGAAACAACGTCCGATGTCACATCAAAACTGCCTGAGAGACAAAAGAGGAAGATGTTCCACTTGATGTTTGCTGGTCTTTGTACGAACAGCTGTTAGTGGAAGCTGTTTGGATTTTGATGAGTGTGACACCCAGAAAACATCTGTACGTCTCCAAACAGCACACTGAGCTTTACCAAGCAAAAACATCCTGCCAAAAGAGGTAAAGAGAGATCGAAGAAACTCCTTTAAGACTCACATTGGTCCTTTAAATTTGCTCATAAAATAGAATCAGCTATACATTTGATGTTAAATGAATAAATGCATGAAGCAACGTGCATGCAGAATCCATCCTGCTTATGTGTTTTACAGTAGCTCATGCAACCCCCCCCCCCCCCCCCCCCCCCCTTACTGAGCTCCACACCGCCTCTCCCTCCTGTCTCCCCCTCCCCCATCCCTCTCTCAGGTCTGTTTTCCTGGCTCAGTATCTGCCTCCCTCACCTCTCGTCCAGCATCTCAGCTTTGTGGAAATGAGGAATATAGGTCAGTGGTGTCAGCGCTTGCACTGCTCACGCTCTGCGGATGAAGCTTCTCTGGGAGGAATGCTGCATTCTCCGTACTTCAAAGTCCTTTTCTGGAGGATATTTTGTGTCACATCCTGTTATTCTGAAAGTGCGGCGTGATTTTCTCCGACCAGCAGCAGCTAATCTCGTTCGATTCGCTCAAACATCTCTACACATGAAAATAAATCCTATAATTTGTTGGTGAGTTAAATAAGTCACTAAATGCTGAAGCTAGTGAAGTCATTCATCCTCTATAAGTGCTGCTTAAAGCTGATCACACTGAGCAACACTAAATTATCACTAATCATCTTTTACAGATGACTCAAATCCACAGAAGAATGGGCTAGATTATCCAGCAAAAGGATTCTGAATGTGACTACTTTTTGTCCTAATGTCAGCAGAGTCTACACAATGTGATGTCTCGCTGGACAGTCAGCCTCACTGTGCAGTACTTTGCTCCAGAGCAATTTTCAACAGCTACTGTCCAGATTGTGATGAATTTGGTATGAATA
This sequence comes from Scomber scombrus, assembly GCF_963691925.1. Lineage (NCBI taxonomy): Eukaryota > Metazoa > Chordata > Actinopteri > Scombriformes > Scombridae > Scomber > Scomber scombrus. The sequence continues at coordinate 1,400,130 of NC_084989.1, forward strand.
TTTATGCTCCCTAGAGGAAGATTCAAAATGATTTAAATGAGTCCTTGAACTTTGGTAAAGACTTCCAGTTTGCAAAGTCCACTTTAGGTCAAGAACTCCTCAGTCCTCTGCCAGTCTTTCTCCACTAGTGTATGCTCACTGAGATTTACTGAAATCACAACAAAACACAGGAAATACCCACTATATAAAAGCAATGTTAAAAAAACAGCACACATTATGATAAAATAGTGTTTTGGTTATTAATAATAATTATTTCTTATTATTATTTTGGCTTAAGCCTTTGAATTACAATCCTGACAGATCACAGTAATCCAGCAGTCCTAAATGAAGGGTATAGTTTCCTCTGTGTAAATGGTATAGAACAATCTCTGACTGTTAACAGATTTATATTGTCTAATAGTATCTATTGTATATATATGTGTGTGTGTGTGTGTGTGTGTTTTGTTTTGTATTGTTGTTTTGTAGCATTGCTTGTGTGATGCAATGTGCTCTCGTTCTTATTAGTATGTGTGCATGTACAGTGACATGTGAGACTGCACTAGAGCTACAACTAATGATTATATTCATTATTGATTAATCTGCTCATTAAAATGACTATGAATCAATTCATTGTTTTGTCTATGAAGTTTATATATAGTTATATAGATGATGTCAGGTGTTGTCAGGTGACTTTCAGTATCTGCACTGACTGGCACCAGGATTCTGCTCTGCGTTACAACACTTGTTGACTATGTATAATTCCAGACTTGAGACTTTATGTAAGACTGAGCCTAATTTTCCAAATGTAACATCTTATAAACCTTTCATATTATATATTTATACTGAACATTTTTAGCTCTCACACTGTAAGAGAAGTAAAATCATTCATATGTTATTTGGCCATTATTATTAGCTTTGGTTTTGACTCTGTATTGTGTCACATCTTCTGCACTGCGGGTTGGATTTATTGCTTTGTGCTCTTACTGCTTTGGGTTTTTGGAATTCGGAGAACTATTTGGCCTCGTGCCAAACAACACTCCTCTGAACGTTTCCCTCAACAATAATCCCTCCACTGCCATCCCATGTGCTCACGGCAGGCCCGCTGTGATTACAAAGACGAGAGAATGGGTAAGAGACAGTGGACATTTGAATAATAGATATGTAAAAATGGAAAGCGGGCTCCGGTGGGCTTTGGCTGGCAGTTATTTTTGGTGAGTGCTGGGCCAGCGGCACAGACAGCCATGGAGCTCTCTCTGAAAGTTGAGGTGTCCGATTGGTAATGGTTCAAGTCTCCGAATATATATCAAACATGATGAAATGAACTCAAGACACTGCCAAAACAGTGATTTACTGTGGATAAAACAATGACAAAGGAAGGAAAGCTGCCTCTACTGTTGCTAACAAAGAGATTTAAACAATTGTTTCATTATAATCTCACATTATTTAAAACTGCTCTAGGCAGCTTGATAAGTTAAAAATGTAATTGTAGTAAGAAAAACAACCAAAAAAATTCAACTAAACAAACAAACAAAAAAAAAGAATACCTAGAAATCCTGATCTCAGCTGAATGAGAGTAAAGCTCTATATGAGTAAATCCAGTGTTCTCTGGCCTGAGTTCTCACTGCTGTTTAGCAGCTAGTTTGGATTCTCTCAATGACTGAATGAGTCGGTTGTTGTGGGTGCAGAATTGGACAAATAGAGTTTACAGCATGGATCCATTCTTGGCAAATGCAGTTTTTCATTTTGGAATGCGTCCTATGAAATACTCTGACTGCAAATATTGTTTAACTGCCAACTTCATTTTACAGTGACAACGAAGGGTTTATGCTCCCATTTGTATCTTTTTTTCCTGTTGTCTTTTCTTTTCTGGAGTATGTTTTTACTGAGGGAGAGTTTATATGTCACTCTATGAATGTACAGAATCAATTCTACAGCTCCTCAGTAAGCAGAGTTACAGAGATGTGTTCACCAGCAGCTGAATAGTGACAGGTGTTAACCCTGAAGCATGAAACATCCTGAGCTCTCTGTGCCTCCCGTGAAGCAGCACTCATATGTTACAGCAGCATATTTGTTGATATAGATCTATTTTAATCTACTGTAGTAACACTGTGGAGCAGCTGTCCTACCTCATGTCTTTATGCTGACATCAGACTACACACCATGTCAGATTTGGCAATAATTAGGTCAATTATTTCCAAATCTTAGTTGGGAGATTCACAGCTCTACAAGTATGACCCCAATCAATCATCATTCACAACCTTATGCTTGTTCATAGGTCATTGGGGGAAAAGGGTTAAAGAAATTGTCAATCATGACTACAGAAGAAGTATGTGTGATGCTGGCGGTCTTGTCTTATGAAAAGAAAAAGAAAAGACAGACATAATGATTGTGGACCCATTCCTGGGTGTCAGGAAGAGGACAGCACGGACTCTAAATCTTCAAAGAAATTTGGAGATAATGAATATGTTAAGATGTTAAGATGTGAAGACCACTGCATAAATATAACTAGCTACAAGGTTAATGGAGGGACAAATGATTGGGTTTTGGAAATAGTACATACTGTAGTGGTAAATGAGGAAACAAAGATGGGTTTTAATCTTAGGTGGCTTCACAATATCTGTCATCCTATTGGTCGATGTCAGGGAACAGGTCATAGGAGATGTGAACCTAGGTATGAAGATATAAACATTTCTAACTGCAGTAAATGGATGCTGCAGTGATGTTGGCTAAATCATAGTATCATAGTATTCATGAGTTTTTGGTTTTAGTACTCGACTGAACAACTAGTCAAGTAGCTGATGTAACCTTTAGGATCAAATCATTCTGTCTGCTTGGAATTGTTGTTCAACTAAAAATATGATCATAAAACCTGTATAAGAATGATATAATATACTGAGAATGAACTTGTCTCATGACTGACTCTCCTCTTTTTGAAATCAAACTTCATTTAAGGCAAATATCCTGGTTTTCCCAGGAAGAAACCTATCCATTTAAGGGAAGTTATAATTTCACAATAATGGAAATACCTTCAACCCTAACACTGAATAATGAATTATATTAACAGTATTATCTGTTATAAAGTATTTCAGGCAGAACTGCTGCACATCTGCCTTCATCTTTTACAAATAAGCTGTTTCCCACTCACTTTCTGTGCCTACTGTTGGTGGATAGATTGAGTGAATGGCTGGTTCACTAACTCACTGACTGACTAATGGCGCTTTTTCCACTACACAGTTCTAGCACAACTCGACTCGACTCGACTTCACTCGTTTTTTTTTTTGCGTTTCCACTAGGGATAGTACCTGGTACCCGGTACTTTTTTAGTACCTGCTCTGGTGAGGTTCCAACCGAGCTGAGCCGATATTAAATGTGATGTCAACAGACTGCCGGCCACTGATTGGTCAGAGAGTCACTGGAAGAGTCATGAGCCGTCCCACACAAGAATCAAACCCGGCATTTTTATATACCAACAACAGTGTTACAGCGATTCAGCTCAATTTTCTTGCTTTGTGTGTGACAAAAAGCCTCATACAGCAGCAAGTAAACCACTGCCTCAATGTCCTCCATTGTTTATGTGTTTTATGTCGCGTATAAAACAAAGTCACAGTAGTTTCTTGCAGCTCTGTCCTGGAACCGTAGGTCAAGTCTAGCCGAGTCGAGCCAAGTAGTGCTAGAACTGTATAGTGGAAAAGTGCCATAACAAACTAACTGGCTGCTTTTACTGACACTGATGACCAGATGAATACACAGCATGGTGTTGTGAGGAGTGATAAAGCTACAGTAACAGTGCATTCAGAATGAAGGATTTGCAGTTAAATCACAGAGCAGAATGTCTTAGTATTCCTTTTGCTCTTTCTCTGAAAAGCCTCGGTTCCTCTGGGAAAGTTCAGCTCGCTGCAGCCGAGCAGAGATGCTCCATTGCCCTACATCTGCTTCCCTCACTGCCAGCCTCCTCTCTGGCTCTCATTCTCTTTGTATCGCCTTCATTCCCTCTCTGTCTTTGTCACATGCAAAGACTCTATCTGTGTCACATATTCTTCTATTCTATCTCACTATCAACTTCTTTTCTTTCACGTTGACTGAATGTCTGTCCATGTCCTTCCTCTTTTCCCAGTATCTGTCTGCCTACTCTGGGGTCAACGGATTAAGGTTTTTGAAGGCTGGTACTGTACGATGCGGATATTTGCTGCAAATACAAAAAAAATTGCAAATCCACACTGCACTGTGTAAGCTCAGTTTTCAGTAAAAGATTTGATTTTGTAAAACCTTTTATTATTTCAACCAGGTTGGACACATGCTGAAACAAACCATAGAGACAACAGTCCCAGCATCTCCAAATGTATCTCCTTCTGAATGTCTCATTACTTACAAATATAGATGTGTTGCATCTTTTACTTTTGAGGATAACCAGAGGTGGTTAAAAATAAAGAAACTATTATTTTAATTGAATATAGTAACATATGTATATACAGCAAAACAGTGATTTGTTTACAGCCTTTAGCCGCACTTCAGGAGCGTGGAACAAAACCCAACTTACTTAATGTGCACATGTTGCTTGGATTTCCATGACAGCAAGAACATATTGACAGGATTACAACCAAAGCTATTGCTCAATTTTTGCCAAAAGAAGGCAAATAATGACATGTTGACTGACTGACTGACTGACTGACTGACAGCCAAACACACAAATCTGCTCACAAATGAACTGAATACTAACTACTAAAATGATGCCACCTTCCACTTTTTACACATTGTGTAACCTGAAATGATTCTGATGCTGTGTAATTACTGAATTGCTGAAGTTACATTTAGTTCTGTCTACCAGTCAGACTGTCCAAACTAATACTAATTATACTAATATACTGAGAAGAGAGAATGGTGGCAAAGCCCAAATAATAACGCTACAGTTCATTTCAGTACAGATTGAACACAGTGGATATTTTTTCACGACATTAAGTGGCTGATGCTTGAATTATAGTTCTTCTGTTATGAGGCATGTTTTGTCACATCTTTTGGTTATTTCATTACGTGATAATTACACTGATCCTGGAACACCCTGGGGAAAATCAACTAATCATTATCCTTGTTTCAGTTTGTAATGTGACATTACAGTGAAGTGACACTGCACAGAAACTGCATGAGTCACTGACATTCAAATAGTTATTCGCCCTAACAACTGCTGCTACACAACAAATCTAGCTCTTCTTAGAGGCATTTTGTGAGTCTTATTTTCACTTAACATATAGTTTGGAAGAAAATGCAGCTTAATTTCTCCCTCACATAACACCCATAGCATGGTCCTTTGCATTACTGTTCACATCTCTAAACAGTATGCAGTAGGCCTCGAGCTGTATTTATATTTATGCATTAAGGGTCGCAGCTTAGCGACAGCACAGCGGATGCATGCGTAGGCTCAGTTGGTATTCAGTAGGTTAAGCTTAAGCTGACATGTGCCTCTTCAAAAACATAATTACCAATCAAATGCAAGTGTGGCTATTGATACAATGCATTGAGACGGGAGGAGCTGTAATTAGTCAATTTCGGATCCTTCAAACTGCCACCTTTATTTACCAACTGTGTTTATGAAACACCCATAGGCTCCGTGAGCTGTGGCTGGGGAGCAACATGTTGTGGCTGGGGAGCAATGCACTGTAGCTGGGGAGCGACGTGCTGTAGGGAGGGAGCAACGCACGGTGGCTGGGAGCAACAGGGAACAATGCGCTCGGGTTTTGTTGTTAAGTACGTGGTGGTCAATGGAGGCAGCTAGCTGTCTGCAGTGGCATGACTTAGTTTGTGTTGGGGTGGGTGCTGCTTGTTTGATGATGTCAGTGGAAGAGAGACAAGGCGGCAAAAAACGTCACATCCTTTGAATATTTGCAGAAAAACCTAAATGAGTCCACAGGCTGTTACAGCCAACTGAGGAAGTGAGGGAAGGTCTCATTTTTAACCTTTTCACTCACTGGAAATAAAAAGGATGTGAATTGTTTAACAAATCTCACATATAGCCCCTATAAGTCACAGCTGAAGACCTGTACATGTTTTGTGCTTGAATTATCATGTTCACTATTTTAATCTGTGATAACAAATCTTTTGCTCTTTTAAACCTTTTACTATGAATAAAAATGTACGTACTTAAACTTAAGGCTGTCATTTCTATACGGGGTTGGATTAGATTCAGGTACAATTTAGTACAATTGTGAGGTAGTTACACAAGTATTTCCATCCCGTGCTACTTCATACTTCCACTCAGATTATCCACTCTATTTATTTTACAGCTGTGGTTACTAGAAGGGATGTTATCAATTTGACACTACTTTCCATAAGGTATGTGACATGATCAGTTTATTCATGAACATAAATCGTTGAGGTAAAAAGCCCCCCCCCCCCCCATGGTCATGTACTATAAATAAGCCCAGTTAACCTTCCAAACTACAGTATGCTAACAATGCTACGTTGTTAGAGGGTAAGGGTTAGGTATCTAGTGATATCTAGAATCGGCAACATTTTTTGCCAACACTAGATATCAAATAAAAGCCACAGACTGTATTGTATTAAGTTGCTGTGAGCTGTAAAAGTACTACTTCTAAGCAGAAGGCAGATGATAACATTATCTTCCTCCAGGCAGCTCTCCTGCTCCTGCCTCTGTCTCACATTCACCCAGGTCAGTGGAGGTCTCCTCCACCTGCTGCTGGCTGTGCACTTTCTTTCTTTCTTTCTTTCTTTCCATTTTTTGCAACCAGCATTGAAGTGCATTACCACCAACTATGTTAGAATGAATTGACATTATATAAATACTAGATAGCAGCACTGTTTGTCCAGGAGCTGATCAAGATGTTATACATAAAACATGTGAGTATTTACTTTAGTATTCATTTTTAACTGTGGTACTTCTTCCAACACTCATTCACACTGCCAAATGACAAGTAAACCAGGCCTGGTAATCAAAGGTCATCTAAAGTGACAAAAGGCTAAATCTAACATGGTTTGATTCAAACAACATGATAATGTCCTGATCCAACAGATGTGGAGCACAAAACATGATAATCTGTCATTCATACAGTTCATGAAAGACCAGCTATGATTGCCTGAGGTTCATCCTGTAGTCTGAAAAATCACACAGCAGGACTACGATCATCTAATCTCACATGCTTAACGCTTGTCTGCAGAAGCACTGTACTCACCATGTGCACTGTGCTTTATATAGGCTAATGTCCATGTCCCTCCCTACAATTATACATCTGATTTAATCTTTTGTTTTTACCCAGTTTTAGATAACAGTTGTTCAGCCCTCCTCATGCTTCCCTTTGTGCCTGAGGCTTCACAGTGGAGCCTCACTGCACTTCATCAAGTCCAAAAGAATGTAGAGCAGCCCGCCTGTTACATGGACACACAGATCATATCTGTAGCTGCTGCTCTATGCAGCATGCAATCTAACAATCTGCCTATTAATACATCAAACAGACACAGAGCAGCATTACTTTTCATTTGGAGTGAATCCTAATGGCTACCTGCTGAACAAAGGTCCAGTATTCATAAACCTTCAGGTTGGGAAAGTTACTTTGGAAATTCAATGACTTCATCAAAGTAATGTAAGTTATTACATTTGATAACTTTTCTAATGTTCTAACCAATGTTTTCAGCTGTTAGGGTAAGTGTTCCTATTAAGCACCAACATCTAAGTCCAGCTGTTTTTTATGTATACTGACATGATCATAGCTGATCTGACAAATTGCTTTTTTCTTTATTTCTTTTTAACTCAGCCTGTTTCCTTGCCATTGCCTCCTCTCCTGTGCAGTCCCACCTGCTCTGCCTGGGCCTCCTGTTACTCGCCACTTGTACAGTCAAGTCCTGCTGTTTGGCCTTCAGCCCTGCACTACTCAGTCTCCCTGGATATCAGTCTGGACTTGATTCCTCAGCTCCTGCCTAACCCTGACCCAGCTAAAGCTCCTGACTCTCAGCTTCCAGCCCAAACTTCCTTTGTCCACAACCCAACTTCTCCGTGTTCTGCAATAAATCTCTTTTACTTCATTCCAGTCTCATTTTCTGTGTCTACACCTGGGTTCACTTGATCTGCAGCCCTTTGTTCAATCTGGTTACACACATGGACAGACATAGATCCCCTCTACCAAGCCCTCACCAGTCAAGGCACTCTGCTCGGACAACGTGACCTCTGCCAGCTCAAGTAACCAAAATGTCACAGACTCTTGCTAACCTACAGAGCCAACCCACCACCCAGAGCTCACAACCAGCCAGCCCAGTCCTTTACAGCCAGCCCAGCCTACCCATAGCCCTTCTCCTTCTCCTGTTGTCCCAGCTCCAGAGCCTTACAATGGTTATTCAAGAAAAAGCCTCATACTTATGAAGTGACTGAGCAAAATCCTCCTGGCTGATGGGACACGGCAAGGTGGGAAAAACTGTCCTCCGTCTTCTTCTTCTTTTCCAGCTTCACAGAGGAGATAGGGAAAGTCTTTAACCACCTTGTCTATGGTAAGGATGCCACTGAAAGACTCTTATCTCTTGGTCAAGGCTCCTGCAGCGATGCTGAAAAGGCGATTGAGCTTCACACCCTGGCTGCTGAGAGCAGCTGGAATGATGAGTCTCTCTAGGGAGTTTTTCAGAACACCCTCACTGAAACCATGAAGGGTGAGATGGTGTCGGGGGAAGAGCCCAATGGGCTTGACGAACTCATCTCACGCTATTCGTGTTGACAACTGTCTCCATGAGCATCAGAGAGAGAGAGAGAGAACAGGAGCAAGGTCACACACACACATAGACACAAGTACACCTGCTTTCTTGTCTCGTTCCTCTTTCCTGACTCTTGTCCTGAACTGAACCCCTGGGAGGAGATACTACGACGGACAAACACCAAAAGCTTCCTGTATTGTGGTCAGGTCAGCCATTTTCTCTTCCTCTTCCCTCTGTCCAGTAAAAAGGGGAAGCTTAGCAATAGTGGGAGATATATTTTTCTGAGTCAAGTCAAGTCACCTGCCTCTCAATCCAGATCATTGTTTGATCTAGTGTGGCGGGGCTAATGCCTGCCTGCTCTCATTGACATGGGCACCGATACCCCATTTGGGATTTTTATGGTACTTTGGGAATTTAAATAATATGGGTTATCTCATTATGTGATAAATGTTGTTTTATAATCATCACACCACCGACACATACAAATATTTCCTTTTACAATAATTCTGTGTGTCTTTAAAGTGAATAAGAGTAAAGAGATTTAAAACACAAACTAATCTCTTGACTTCAGACATTGCTTTATGAGGACAATGACATAACACAGAGTACACTGTCAGGAATAGAAATGTGGCAGCCAGGTGCATGGGCAACATTTGACCTTTTGGCAGTTTTAGGTAAACAGCAATGTCTATTCAAGTGTTGAATCCTACAATTCCTATAATGCAAATCAACAATGTTTTTTTCATTAGTCTCTGCCTTCTTGGTAAACTCCAGCATTTTTCAAACTGTAACAGAAGATTTGTGTAAACTCCAAACCTCAGCTGAGATATTTCACAGCGTGGCAGTACCGCTCACAACTAACTGATTTCCATGTGTAAAATCTTTTAAGTACTGATGTTGGTGGCATGTGGCTGTCTTTTGTATTGCTATACCACTTTGTGATGGACCAGGCTTCACTTACTTTAGAATATTTACAGTAAACATGATTATTTACTTTTATTTTTTAATTTCTTCATTTTTTCTAACCTTTCCTAAAATGTGTCAGATGCAACATAATTTGTCTGTGCAAATGTTTTTTTTTGTTTTTTTTAAAAATGTGATTAGTCTAGCTACTGTAGTTCAGTGGGAACAATTATTTGGACGTGAGGTAATAATATTCCAAAACAGATTATCATTTTTGAAAAAGAAAAAAAGAGTTTTAACTGACACGGTCTTAAGTGGGAATAAAAACTATCAGGGTATGAGATAAGTTCTCATACACTGATATTTTATGTATTTGAATAATATTTTCCATATACATGTGCCTAATAATTACTCATTATTTATCACTGAGCGATTACTTTTTTTTATAGACACACAAGCTGCTGTAGTGTGACATTTTTCACATCAATCAAAGTAATAAGGATTTGAAGCCATTTACTGTATTTAAGCAGACTTACAGCAACGTGTGCAGCTGAATTCATCTCATCCATACTTGTCATCAGTTCTGTGTCCATTTGTCTCTGTTTCTATTTTTGATGGATGTAGATAGATAGCAATGTAGCAAGATAAGTCATATCATCATATACTCCTGCCTACAAAGCTCTGATTGGTCAACTGTTTCTCGGATCTATTTATCATGTGGATTGATATGTGTATATTTTGTAACATTTAAAAGAGGGATATCTTGTTTAGAATATGAAGGGGGGGCTTTAAAAAAAAATCTAGCTATATAGATATTATGACGGCTATATGGTCTGATGCCCTACTATTTTGCACTGTGGAGTTCCCATCTATAGCTTTTGTTTATATGTATATACATTATTTACACTATTTGTTCATTTTTCATCTATTTTAGTTGATCATACATGGACCATAGTACTACCATGTTGCATTTATGTACATAGATTTTTCCTTTTCTTTATATATTATTTTGTTTGCACCTAGATGTACACCTGTAAGGATTGGCACACCATGTGACTGTCAGGTGACCCTGGCCTTTTGTGTATTTAAGATGGTGACTTTCTAATTGATTTTTAATCTGAAGAAGAGACAATCGAAACGTCACACTGGTGATATCTTAATAAAATACCTGCATTGGGAGCTGCAGTGTGTGGACTTTTTTTCTTATTGGTGTTTGGTCCAGCACCTGCTTTTATACCATGTTGAAGGTATTGCAACTACCAGTTCCACATCCAAGTTTTGATGCTTGCTAATACAAAAAAACCCAAAAGCGTGGATGATGCATCACGCTGGCCGATGGGCTGTTCAAAGTAGTCAAAACAAGATTTAATAAATCCTTTTAGTGCACAACCAACTCCAGAATTATACAGCTGACTTTTATTCACACACAGCTTTTAACACCACTCCTCCCATCATGGCATAGGCTTGGTGTTACTTGCTTCTCAATGAAAGGAATTGAATTTGAGAAATCACATCTGGTGTGCAACTGGTGATATGAGTGGAGCTGTGTTGGACAAACTATTGTAGCACAACAGCAGTAAGGTTAGGTCTGGGGTGAGAGCTGCTTCTCTCTGCCTCTAAAGCTATCAGCATTAAGAATTCATATTGCAGGTGAACAGCCATGAGTCCTCATTGCAGAGGTAAATCTCTCCAGGGAGGAGGGATGCATCATGATTGGCAGGCTGTGATCTCCTCTGGCAGCCACAGCTTACAGGAGAGAAGGATGGGACTGAGCTGAACAGGCCACCACCTCAGCTCTTTGCAAACCAGCCACTGACACACACTCACAGAATGAGCCTGAGTGGGCATAATTATATGCACTAGTGCTGTAGTTCACTGAGCAGAATTAACTTTAGCACTGACCTAGTTTAAATGCATCCTGCTGTTTGTAAAAATAGAGGGCAAGAATCCTTCAGTGAACAGCAGCTTTAGTGATTTTAAACCTCAAGGCTGAGATGTCTTGTTCTGGCACATTAATTGCATTGACATGTAAATAGAAAGATTCCAAAAAGCAAAACAAAAGTGAAGGAATCCCCTCTCCAAGCCAGAGAGGAGAGAGAGAAGTCATTCCAACAACATCCATCACACAGCATTAGAGGCAAATCTATAATATATGATGCCAGTTTGATTGTAGAGCCACAGGCTTACTGGTGAATTAGAGCATGCATAAAGTGTACAGCAGGGGAATGAGCGACAGTCACCACAAGCTGCATGCAATCAGTACTAAACATTTCAAATCATTATTCCATTTCAGATAAGATACTACTAAAAATAAAAAAGTCAATAATCATAAGAGGAGTCTGGTTAACCGGCCCATACTAATCGACACTGTCCCCACTGATGAATCCCCTCATCCTTATCCATGATGGCTGCACCACCCTGTCACCACACATTTAGATTTACTTGACAGTGTTGGTCTGCTTCTCTGGTTGTGGACATTTCCTCATCATGTTTTATGTGTCATGCTGCACATACTGTGGCTGTGTGTGGCTGTGTAGAATCATGTGTTGATATTGAAGCCATTTTCAGATTGAGTAAACCGAATTGTTAATATGATGCAAAAGATCATATGTTGAATGTGTGTGAATCTGTGATTGTAGGATCATTAATCATCAGTATCTCTAAATTGTTGTCTCATTTTTAATGTATATAAAGGCGGAAATGTAATGTGAAATAAGCATTTTATAGCATTTTTACTGAGAATATTTGTTATATTTTGTATTGTATTTCATTTGTGCTTTCCTATGTTTATGTCATTGTTTTCATGATGAACACACATTTGAATTGGAATTATATCAAGAAAAAGAATCATTACAAAACATGTGTTGTGATGTGTCCATGTGCATCTTTTTCATGTTAAGGAGATAAATGCATGTGTGATTGTGTATGTTGGTGTGTTACCATAGCAGTACTCTACTGTGGCATCACTAGCTATATATGATGTTATTACAATAGAGTGATGTGACATGTAATGTTGCCTTCAGTTTGATGGTAAAATCATTTAAACTCATTGTATGCATGTTTTCTTTTTCTTAATACATTGTGTTGCGTCTGACCTACATTTAAAATAGTATCAGCCAAGTCACATGAACATATCTCCTGAGAAAACATGCTTTTCTTGAAGTATAATGGATCCTCACTGATAGTTATCCGCAAACCTCACTGCTCTATTTGATGGGAATAGAGCGGCTCTGAATGAGAAGCATGCAGTCTGATGGACCCACCTCTACAAAATAGAAACAAGGCAGCAGGCTGACACTGTCTTTGGTCAGGATTCCCTTTTCTCTCGCAGACATGGTCGGGCCTCTGAATATCCAAGCAGATCCGAGATGAGACGAGGGAAGAATGGCTGTGCTCTTCCAGGCGTCCTGCCGGGATCAGGAGCTCTCCATGCCGCTGTGTGTAGCAGGATGCTCAGGACAACCACCGCTCTGTATCCAGCGACCTTACCGCCCCTGGTCTGTGCTGGTGAGGACCCGAGGCTCGGTTGTGTGCATGTCTCACGAAGAGCTGTCAGGTAGAGAACGGAGAAACACCGACTGCGGGAGGGAGGGAGGAGGAGGAGGAAGAGGGGAGGGAGCGCAGGCGCACTGGGGAGGAGGTTAGTTGACAGCATATGGTTTTGAGTGCTGACACAGACAATGGATGATCAGTCTGATTTTACGAGCAGAAAGTGTCACGTGTCATGTCATTTGAACAAGAATATGTTCGCAGTAGCCTACATCCTGTCAACGCGCTCTGGCACTTGGCGCGCACGCAGGTGCCATGGCGTGTTTTTAAAACGTTCCTATTTCCCGACCCCGTGAAGACCAGGTATCCTGATCTACAGAAGACCAGGTATCCTGATCTACAGAAGACCAGGTATCCTGATCTACAGAAGACCAGGTATCCTGATCTACAGAAGCTCTTATTTGTGGGATTGCAGCAGTGATTAATAGAGGATCATGTTTGACACAAAGGTTCCACTCTGTTCTCATTCACCAACAGCCCCCTGCAGCCACTAACACAGCAGTGTACACTGTTGCATATTTCTTCTGATTCATCTCAGATTAATCACGCTACAATTTCAAATACTTGCCACTATGAATATTGTTGCATAAAGCGGTTTTTGTTGTTGTTGTTGTTTTTTTAGTTTTTTTAATTATTCCTCCAACATTTTTTCTCATCCTCTTCAAATGTAGTAAAGTGGACCATCCCCTGCTGCAGAGGGTAACTTAAGTATAATTAAAATATGACCACTAGATCTATTGGTACTTTTTTTAAAACATAATTACATAACATAACATGATATTAGTGAGAGATTACTGTCAACCAACAACTCTTCATCATATTGTATCCTCTTTAGCTTTGTAATGATCTATAACAACAATCTGTTTATTATCATTGAATTCCAATCTCACTGCTCATGATCACACAGTGTGTCTAACATTTCACAGATTTGACCCAGAGACATTATTGCCCAATAAATATTCATATACCTTACTAACAGGTGACTATCTATTGTTGAGTTTCTGATGATGCCAGTATGTGTAAGCTCCCTTTTATAATAATTTCTGACATATTGTATATTTTGTTAATCAAATCACAAATAATTAAGTGAGCTTAAGTGGTGTAAAATTCCATTTAAAATCCAGGTTCTCCTTATTCAACAGAAGTGAGCATGTTGCATTCCTTCACAGCTAGTACAAGAGAGCAAACAAATAAACCCACATCTACACACAAACACACATCACTCCCATCTGTGAGTCATACGTATAGCTGAGACGTGTTCCTGCCATCTTCATTAATCACTGATTCCCTATGGTTGTGAACTGAACTGCTTAATATGTCATATCAATTACACTTTTTTTTGGTCTCTTTCTAATCAGCTATTATCAGAATAGCTGGATGAATAAGAACATGTTTCACAACTGCTTTTCTCCCACTTCATAAAATATGTGGTGGGTTTCACAAAGAAATGTATAAAGGTTAAACTAAAAGGTTAGCCATCAAACCCCCAGGCTGACTCAAAATGAATATCTTGTTCTATGGTAACAATCAGTGACAGAAAGTTAGACATGGCGTATACTTGATCACATGTTGTGGAGCCATAAATAAGAGGGGAACGAGTTTAAAGAGAGTGCAGTAACCTTTTGTAAATACAAACCAATGAAGACATCAAAACTATCCTGAGCCTGACTGACAATTATTGAGTCACTTGAAGTCTTTTGTATACAGTATTTAAGTTTTAAAGTGTTACATTTTTTTCTCGAATTTTCCCAGAAAATCTTCCTTCCCTTTCCGTCTTTCACAGCAATCATTCCTGAAGACGGATATTTTCTGCTTGAGTGTCGTGAGCAGATTGGTTGCAGTTGCTGAGTCAGCAGTGATTTTTAGTTTGCAAAATGTCTTCATTTAGCCAGAGTTCATGTCAAATGAGTTTCATATATGCAGATAAGATAGCCAAGAACTAATGATATTAATTTAGATATCTATCCTTGTGAAACCAGAACCTGGCTGACCGTTTGACAAACCTCCATCAAACCCTCCTTTTTTCCATTTCCCTACAACACCCTCTTTCATAATATACATTTCCGCTGTCACTATCACTGCACTGTTTCCTGCTGTCATCTCAGGTTCAGCTCTGTGAGTACTGTCTACCTCTGGTTCTAACTGGAGTTTGTCTCCTTAAACAGTCAAGCTTATTAAATGCATATCAATATCGAACGATAGATACACATGTATTGATCCTCAGTGGGGAAATTCAGTTGTTGTAGTAGCATAGAATAAAATACAGAATAAAATGCATATGAATAATAAATACATGAGCTATATACTAGAGCCCGACCGATATATCGGTCAGCGATATTATATGCCGATATTGGCCTATAATACAGAAATATATCGGGATCAGCGTGTATGTTTTCCAATATGTACCGATATTTTTAGTTTTAGTTTTAGTTTAGTTTATTTGTGTTGTTGTTATTCTGATTAAATGCTTTTGCAGAGTGAAAATACCTTTAAGGTTGCTTTTGAAAGTGTTTGCCAGAACAGTTTTGCAGTATGACATGTAAGGATATATCAATGTGTAATATAAGCTAAGAAGGATTTTTCTAGATACTAGATATTATTCTTCTGATGATTCCAATGTTCAATGTTATATGATTTTTCCAACAGAGATTTTCATCTATAAGAATGCCAATAAATGTAGTGACTGAAACCTGTTCTAAAATATTATTTGCTATATATACATGTATGTAAGTGTTTATTGTTTGATGGGTTCTTAGCATAAACATTAGGTATGAAATTTTCTTTATGTTGAGTGATAGCTTGTTGGCTTTAAACCAGTTGTTGATTTTCATCAATTCTGTATTCTTCTCCGATACTAAATTATGTCTATCTTTACCAGACAAAAAATATTAGAATCATCAGCAAACAAAATGAAAAATGTTTTTGTTGAGGTCATGTACAGGTCATTTACATAAATAATAAATAATAACGGCCTAAGAATTGATCCTTGCGGCACACCAAAAGAAATTAACTTAAGATCTGATAATGAGTTTTTCCATAAGACATATTGTGTCCTGCCTGATAGGTCATTTTTGAAAGTTATATATTTTATTCCTTTTCTTAATTCAAGTTAAATATATGTATACATGTTTTTTGTTATTTAGTTAGTTTAGTTAGTTATCATTATTAAATTCACTGATGTCATTTTATACAATAAAGTTTACTGTCAAACTTTAAAATATCATGCCTTCATTACATATCTTTGATAACTACATTTAAGCGATCAATGCAAAAATGTTTTAGTTCATGTATATATTTTTATATAAAATTATCTGCTGATATATTGATATCAGATTTTATTTTACTCCTTAATATTGATATCTGCATCGGCCCCAAAAATCCAGTATTAGTTGGGCCTTACTATATACAGTACAAATATGTAAAGGAATATAAATGAATGCATAGTACAGTACAGATAATAATAGCAAGTACCTCAGGTGAGGCAGGAGCAACCTCTCAAACCTTCATGATATGTGACATCAGTGCCTAAGGTCTGCAGTCACTGAGGAATGTGTAGAATAGTTTTCACTGTAGAGCCGATCAGAGGGTATCTGTAGGATTCTAATGCTGATCAGGTCCCACACAAATATGGTCATATGCTTATTAACATTTTTAACTGTCAACATTTGAGTAGTTGTGATGAGTGAAGCTGTCATCATGCAGTTTGAGGTGCAGTGCAGTGTGAGGTCTAACATCAGAGCTCTGACGTATTAGCTGGTCTGACGTATCTCACTGGTAAAAGGACACCAGGCTGCACAGTAAGTCAGTGTGTGTGTGTGTGTGTGTGTGTGTGTGTGTGTGTGTGTGTGTCAATAGGAGTCTTGTTACTGCTGCTGGAACAGATACAGATAGGGGTAATGCTGCATTCAGGTTCCATTCTAAGCTCCGACATCTGTAAGTTGTTGTTATTTAGTAGTTATTTAACAATCCTAACATGACAAACATATTACTCATCCAGCATGGCTTTACAGAAGATTATTATCAGTCAAATATAACACAACAAATTTGGCTAAAATACACAGTATACAAAACTAAAAGTGACAATATTTATTATAACATCATACATCTACATGTTAAGGTTGGAATTTCATCAGTGTTTTGTATAATATTGGGATGAAGCTGATATGATATATTCACATCACACCCACCTTCAAAACCATCTTTTTCTTTACACTTTCTTATTGGATTTTCATTATCATACAATCGACACATATGAGACTTACATCTGGATATTATGAAAAAGAGTGTTTTAAAGGAGTAGATCAACAACAACTAAAAGAACAAAACAAAAACAGAAACAACAAAAAAGCCTGAGCATTTCCCTGAATTAAAATAAAAAAATTTAACAAACCGTTGATGTCTGTTTCATCCCATTTTCGACATCACCTGAATGCAGCTTCACCTCAGCCCAAGAGAGATCTGAGCTGCGCATGCGTATTAAAAGTGGAACCCCTTGCATGCACAGCTGAGAAGCACCTCTGATTAAAACAGTGAAGATGCGGAAAAGTGTGAAGAAGAGATAAGCGGGGATCTACCGGAACCGGCGGAACCGGGTGACGTGACAGGTGCAGAGACCAGCTAGTGCTGCTGTCAGGAGGTTAAACTGCTGCTTTTTGTCGCTATTGTTCATCCGGCTGAGACTCCAGAGAGGCTGCACAAACTCCTGGAGCTGTCCAAGGTAGGAGCCCCCCCCCCGGTGTCATTCAGCTGTGCAGCCGCTGGTGTCCACAGCGGAGCAGGAAGTGCTGCAGACGGAGCTCCGCAGTGTGCTGTCAGGTTAGTGATCATCACCAGCTGATACTGCTTCACCTTCATGCCCTTAACTAACAGCCTCAACTACAAACTGGCTTCACCTGTGGAGAAAATCGACACTGCAGCTCTGCTTACTGCACACAAACATGTTCATGAAGTTAGTTATCCACCTGGTAACGAGACAGTAACTAAAGTGCCATTCTGCTAAATGTACACACAGAGATCAGTTTACATGTGAAGAGGACTGCTTACTCAGCTGATGTTAAAGAGCTTTGAAAAGTTTGAGAAAATAACCCTGATGATGTCACAGTGATGTCATCAGGTAGCGGTGTCCATTTGTTTCTGAGGAACAGGATCAGAATGATACTGTCCAGTCTGGTAGATAGAACATGTCTCAATTGACAGCTATGATTATAAAAGTTAGATTATAAATGTAGATTTCTATCTCCCATAGCTACATAATGTTTTAATGGTGCAGGAGATCACAATATGACTTTCTATAAATCAAAGTTCATTGATACATTGATACAAATAGAGAAAGACTTCTTGTTTTTTACCAGAGCGTCAGTGTTCTTTCTTACACTGGAGTTGTTTTTTGTAGTGGGAGGGGGGCATTACAGGGGGACAAGGGGACAAGGGGAGGGTAAACAAGCTGATCAACAAAGCAGGCTCTATCGTTTGGCTCACCTCCAGATTCCTTAGAGGTTCAAATAAAAATAGGAACAAAGTTCTAAAATATGATGAGCACAGACTCAGTAGTGTGTTGAGTGGTTCTTTTCAAAAAGAACAACTTGAAAAGCTTCTTTGTGCTGCTGTGATGAACTTTTCAATGACGTGACAGTATCAAGTGGTCTTTATATTACTAAGCACTGCTGGCTGTGAGATATTTTGTATTCTGTATTTGTTTTGGCACTTTAAGGAATTGTATTGCCTTGTGTTATTAGTATCCATGTGCCCAGCGCTGTCTTTCAGACTGTTTTTTCAGACTATTATAATTTCCCCTTTAGAGATCACTAAAGTATATCTTTCTTGGATAGTATTATAATATTTCTGCTCTCTTGCTCAAGTGTGTGGACGCGGCACTACAACCGCTGCGCAGGCACGGGATGAGGGTCTTCTTTTATTTGGACAACCTCATTGTGATGGCCAGGTCCAAACAATGGGCCATTTTTCACACAGCTCAGTTGATGCTTCACCTGACCAAGTTGGGATTCGCCATCAACTGGAAAAAGAGCACCCCCCAACCAAGCCAGCGGGCCGAGTACTTGGGGATTGTGCCCAACTCTGTCAGTCTGAGGGCCGTTCTATAGGAGTCCAGACGGACGGCCCTACAGCAGGAGATTCTCAAGCTGCAACGGGGCCCACGTGTTACAGCCTTGACGGTTATGCAGGCACTGGGACACATGGCAGTGGCTCACCCGGTGGTTCCACTGGGACTGCTGCACATGCGTCGCCTACGCTTAGACCTCAGGAGGCAGAAGTTTTGGCTGCTGACGGTCCCCCCAACGGTGCAGGGCAACCTGCGGTACTGGGGGTCCCCACGAAATTTGTTGACCGGGACACCGCGGGGACGAGTGACCTCGTACACGTCGGTGTTCACGAATGCCTCCCTGATGGGGTGGGGAGGCACCTGCCTGGGGAGGGCGGTAGGTGGTGTGTGGCCTCCGTGGGAGGACCGTCACATCAACCTCCTCGGATTACAGGCAGTGTTCCTAGTTCTCCAACACTTCGGTCACCTGCTAAAGGGGAGACATGTGTTGGTGAGGACCGACAACCGCACCACGCTCGCTTACATCAACAGACAGGGTGGTGTACATTCCGCAGCCCTGCTAGTGATGGCAGAGAACCTGTGGTCATGGGCTTCAGAGCACCTACAGTCTCTGAGAGCCCTCCACGTTCCGGGACTCGAGAACAGGGGGGCCGATATCGTGTCAAGGGGAAGCCCGCGTTTGCGCGTTTGTCATTCTGGTGGCTCCCGACCGGCGGTCGCCTCTGTGGTATGCGGAGTTAACCCCAACGGTGGTGGCTCCACCATGACCATTCCTCAATTCCGAGGGCCGCTGTCGCAGGAAGCAGGCGCTGTACAGGCGCTGCAGATCCTGGGCCAGCCGCTTCAAGCCTGGCTCCAGAAAGGGAGCTAAGGCTGGGTCCACCATTGCCTGTTACAGGGCCAAGTGGTTGGGTTTCCAGCGTTGGTGCGAGGAGAGGGGAGTGGATCCACTGACATGTCCAGTGGGGGACACTCTTTCCTTTCTACAGCTTTTGGTTGATAGAGGGCTGTCTCACGCGACTATTAAGGTTTACGCTGCAGCCATCTCATCATGCAACGAAGGGTTGGGTGGAAGGCCAGTCTTCGCCCACCTTGTAGTAAAACGGTTCTTGCAGGGGGTCAGAAGACAGCGGCAAATGGTGCGCACTTCTGTGCCACATTGGGAATTGCCATTGGTGCTTGAGGCCCTCACGAGAGAGCCTTTGGAGGGCTCCTCCTTAAGAGCGTTGTCATTCAAGACAGCATTGCTGCTTGCTCTGATGTCAGCCAAGAGAGTTAGCGAATTGTGTGCCCTGTCGGTTCACCCAAGTTGTTTACTTATTCGCGGGGACTGCAGTGGTGCCATCCTTAAACTGAACCCCTCCTTTGTTCCTAAGAACATAAGGAGTTCATTTCGGTCTAGGGTTATCCAATTGGAGGCTTTTCAACCCCCCCCCCCTGCGAATCTGCATCTCCTATGCCCTGTGCGTGCGTTGACATGTTATATCGACTGCACGGCCACCGTCAGGAACACCAACCAGTTGTTGGTGTGTTATGGTGACGGGACGGCTGGCAGAGCCCTGTCCAAGAAACGATTGCCGAGGTGGCTGTGTGAGTGTATCTTCTCAGCCTACAGTCAAGTGGGCCGGGAGCCCCCCACTGTGGTCCGGGTGCACTCCACGCAAGGTGTGGCGGCGTCCACGGCCCTGTTCAGTGGTGCGAGTGTTGAGGACATATATGGCGGCATTGTGGTCTATACCCTGCCCGTTCATAAGGTTCTATCTCTTGGATGTGTCGGTCTCCTATTCAAGGTCTTTGTTCACTGTAGGGACACAGGACCTGTGAGAGGAGGGTTTGTGTCAGGTGTTTTATACTTGACCCCAACGGGGCGTCATGCACCTGCATTGGGCCGTGCTCTGCTAGGACTCGGTCAATGAGGTGTGCAGGAGGTCTAATCATTGAGACCCCTGCGAGATATGGTTTTGGGACATAAAATGACAACATAACTAACAGGAGCTCTGTTTCCACATTACACTTAGCCTCATATACTGTATGTACCTCTGTTGAAAGACTGTATTCAGCCTGTCCAGTCTGGTGGTGCAGTAAAAATTGTCAGGGGGACAACATTCTATATTTTATTAATCTCTTTTATTTTAAGTACGTCTTTGTGCACTTGGAGAAACACTATATATGTCATTGTGTGTTTGCGTATATTTAAATGCATATAACAATGAATTTGAATAAAAACTCAACTCTACATACACTGTTTGACTTTCTTCAGTCTCCTTGCTGCCAGGTATAATCACACGTCCCTCCCCCTGTTTCACACTTGAACTTTTTCAAGTGCAGACTGAATCAACCATGAACTCTTTTTTCATTACTCATCCTGTCAACTTTTCTCCTTCAGATTTGTTTAATCATATCACAGTCACAGTCAGATCCTCTCAGTCTGTTGAGGTATCAGCAGGTGGGCTACAGCATTACAGGTTGCCTCTGTCTTCAGAAATTATGTCAGTAAATGTCTGTCTGTCAGTATCTTGTACACAGCTCTAGCTACATACAGCATGCTAGTTAACCCTTACATACTGTTCAGGTCAAATTTGCCCTGTTTTGACATTTAACAGCTGTAAAACACCGCAAATCTATTATACTCTATTTGATGATTTTTCTTAAAGTGGCCCAAAATGCACAAAAATTTAAATATTTTAAAATGTTATACTTTTGTATAGATGCTACAAATTTGTGTCCATTGAGTCTGTTCTGGGTCAAATATGAGCCATATCTATTGACATGTGTTTTAGTGAAATGAATAGTTAATAGTTTTAATAAGATAGTAGTTATGAGGATTTCTTTGTATGATGTAGCAGTGAAGACTGATGGCTCTAATGGTTATACAATAAACCCCACACTTCCATAAAGTTATAAAATACATTTACATCATTATTGCTATGTTATATTTTATTATCTTAGGTAAAATAGGACATGAAATACACTCTCTGCTCTCTGAAACATGAATCAAGGTTTAATCACACATTTATTGATCAGTCAGATCGACTATTGATGCTTTCTAAACACATCTGTGCTTCAGCATTTGGTATAGACTCTTTTTATGAGGGTATTCTTAGACCGGCTCACAACTGACCCGGAACATACTGCGAGGGTGTAGAATATGAACAGTAGTAAGCCCCAAATTTCTAACAGGGGAATCAATTCATGCATTTTGCTTCATAGAGTCTGTGGCTCAGATTAAACACCAGCATTAGGCAAGATTTCAGCACATGTTGTTTTCTTATGTTTAAAAGGTCTTCTGATTCAACACCACCAATCAACACCATCTCAATGTTCTTGCTGTGAAATGTTGCTCTTGTCAGGAGGGGTGTGGAGGGGCTTGTACGAGGACCAGTGCTAAAGAGCTGTGGTAGACTGTCAGACTGGAGAATGGCTGGAGTGGGATTAACAGTTATATGCTGGGTGCAGTTTGTGGTTTGTGAACTAAAACAAACAATATGCAATCTCACAACAGTAGAGGGATTTGCAGAAGGGTTGTTTCAGATTTTTATGTTCATTTATCAGCCAGTTTAAAGGAGTGCAGTTGTGTGGTCTTGGGGGGGCACAACAACAATGAGACCCTGCCTAGATCCAGACCAGCTCTGTTGGCCAGTTCATGAATCTGATTGTATCCTTCTTGGTTTTCTCTAGCCTTCATGCACATTAGGGTCAGGTTTACGTCAGTCCAGAGTCTGGTGGTAATGCACCTGAAGCTGTTGGATAACTGCCAAAAAACACAAGGAAAAGAAAAACTTGCTAGCCAAAACCTATCCATAAACACAGGGATTAACTCAAGAGGGAAATAAAAGTTTAGCCAATCTTAACAAACTCTTGTTCACTCACTCTTCACTCCCTCATTCATACTGATCATCCAGCAGCTGCACGGACTGGGATCAGATAAATGACACAGCAGCACATTCTGTATATCTGCATGTGCTGAAATCTCTGCAGCTGAGTCAGAGAGAGCGATGGCTAATTTCACTGCCATTATTAAAGAGGCTGATTATATTTGGCTTCCTAATGAAAGCTGCTTTTCCTTTTGTCCCTCCTCATTAATATACAGTAACAATGTACATCCCAATAATAATATTATTAAACTATGATCATTTGGAGAAGTCATCACTTTTAGTCTCATAGTGTAACACAGAGGATATGTTCATGTTTGAGTCATTATATCCTACATTTCACGAACAAGGACCACACCACCAATGAGATACATTTGAAGAATTTATTAACAAGATTTGAATGAATCGTTTGTGCTCTTGATGTGGTGTGGGGAAGGATGAAGTATCCGCTGCAGCGCCCGGGCAGCTAGGTCCCCCAAAACCCTCCACCAAGACTGAGCGGATCTTAAGAATGGTGCGACGATGATACATGGAGAACGTGCTTGTATAGCCGGGAATGATTAGGCACTTGTCTGAATTCGGAGATGAAAAGAGGCTCTAAGAGGCATCCATAATGAAATAGTTATGTTGACGAGATAGGACGACATGTAGGTTACGTTGAACGTGTGAAAGGGGCGTTGATAATGAAATGGTCGTAGTTACGGACAGAATGACAGCTAGGTTGCGTGGAACGTGTGAAAGGGGCGTTGATAATGAAATGGTCGTTGTGACGAGATAGAACGACAGGTAGGTTATGTTAAACGTGTGGAAGGGGGTGGTCTCAGCTGGCCATTTGGTGGAGAACGATCATCCACCATGGAACCCCCAAAATTGGCTTGCATGCTTCTGTCTGCTGAAGTTGCGGGAGTGGCGCTTGGAGGCAATGACATCCCGGTGTCCCTGCCCAGGAGAAATGAGCTGCAGGGATCAGTGTAGTCGAATATGGGTGATCCTGGTACCTCGATGAGGAGACAGCGGGGGTGCTGGTATCCCAGTGGCGGATCTCCCGGCTGAAGCAGAGTGCTGGCAGCCCTCAGTGACTTGACTAGAGCAGGCTGCTGTGGTAACTAGAGCCAGATGTCTCCGATAAAAGCTTCCTGCTGTCAAACTAGGCAAGGAGCCAAGGTTGGATTGAGTAAACGGCGGGTCCGCTGACATCAAACATCCTGGCCGAATAGAAGTGGTGCGGATGGAGTGAAGAAACGGCAGAGGTCGTTGGCATCCTGGTGCGGATGTTCTGGTTTAAGCGAAGTGCTGTGATCGGAGTGAGGAGAGGGCAGGGGTTGCGGGCATCCCGGTGCCCGATGTTCCCGTTGGAACAAAGTGCTGTGGTTGGAGTGAGGAGAGGGCAGGGGTTGCAGGCAGGGCTGGACTGGGCCAAAAAAATGGCCCTGGCATTTTTGGCCATGGCGGCCCACCATGATTATTTATATGATATGCAGAGGCACACGACATACCAGAGGATATATGCGCACATTGTGTTTAATTAAAATAAAGCGCAGTAGCCTATATGGAAGAGTTGTTAAGAGTTTAACATGTTAATAAATGTAATGTTAATGATTTATCATCCATTTAGGCAAAGCAATGTTTCACTAATATTACATGATAATAATAACTGTAAGCTGTAACACCTGCAAACTATAACTTTATGGGAAGCTAAAATAACACTGTAAGTTGGACACAGAGTCTACTCATAGCATTGTTTGAAAACAAAGGCTATAAAGGCAATTCACACACATACACACACACACACACACACACACACACACACACACACACACACACACACACACACACACACAGTCTGACTGAATAAAATGACTCCTGTAAATAATTTCATATTCAGATACACACATCTCAAAACATTTTCATTGTTAATTCCACGGCCTATCATAATTTCTGTGTCATTCCAGTGTCTTTCTGAGTGCGTGTGTGTGTAGCCTACGTGTGTGTACCTGCCTGTATGCGCAAAGAAATTTGATAGGTTTGCTTGTTGTACTGCGTCAAGATTGACAACAATTTCGATCAATCATGACTGACTTCAGATTTCAAAAAGATGAGCGCGTTCTGAGGCCGACCACTCATTGATTTGTTGTGGATAACATATTTTAAGCTTCTTTGCTACTGATGCAGGTTGCAGAGAAACTCAAATGCATGTAAATCGAACACAAACACACACACACAACAGCCCTCCGCACTCCCTACATGAAACGTCCCTCTTCATTCTGCTAACATTTAACATTTCTGCTCACATATTTCTTACCGGGCTGACAGTAGCTATTCTGACCTCTTCCTCAATCTGTCCCTGCAGGGTAACGTCTCTCTCCTCCTCCTCCTCCTCCTCCTCCTCCTCCTCCAAATTCGCCTGAATAGTTACTTTCCTTCTTTACTACACTGTTGCACAAGGCTGTGTGCCACTTGTGGACGGCCCTGCCCCAACTACAGTCGAACTTAAATTATGACAGCTCCGGCCCAAAAATGTGCGTCGGCCCACCGGGCATTGCCCGGTACGCCCGATGGCCTGTCCATGCCTGGTTGCAGGCATCCCAGTGCCTGATGTCCATGACTAAGCGAAACGCTGCAGTTGGAGTGAGGAAACGGCAGGGGTTGCTGGCATCGTGGTGCCTGATGTCCCTGACTAAGCGAAATGGTGCGATGGAGTAAGGAAACCGCATGGGTCGCAGGCATCCAGGGGAGCGTGAGTTGAAGAGCCCGCGAGGCCGGTATGTGCACCGCTGAGCGCAGCGGCTCCGCCGGGACGTTGCTGGGTGACGAAAGGAGAAACGGTTTCACACCAATCTTCAGTCAAGTCGGACGGGTTGATCTGCAGTTTCAATCAATCAATCAATCTTTATTTGTATAGCGCCAAATCACAACAAAGTTATCTCAAGGCACTTTACAGATAGAGCAGGTTCTAAACCGAACTCTTCAGGTTTTAATTTTAAAGAGACCCAACATTCCTACATGAGAAGCACTTAGCAACAATGGCAAGAAAAAAGTTGAGTTGGCTCTTGGAGAAGTAATCGTAGCGTTTGTTCAAGTTTTGTTAATGCAATTATGCGTACGATCTGTTTCTGGGATGACCATGAAAGCTTGACTGAGACTGCCTGCACGTAAAACTCTTATTCGAGAGCGAAAGAGGGGGAAGAGGGTTAGGTTTGTTTATATAGGAGCTTGAAGGGGTGTAATTGGGGTGTATTCCCGCTCCTGAAACTGCGCTTTACAAGCTTCGAGAGTAGAGCCCAACCAATATATCGGTCAGCCGATATTATCGGCTGATATTGACCAAGTTATATAGGCAACAATTTATGTATAATTTATCCTTTTTTTTAAAATTCAATACATGTTTTGTTTTTTGTTCTGTATGTTTTTTTAAATTCATAGTTAATTATAATCATTATATTCATGGTGAGGTTTACTGTCTCCATGCTCTGATATCATTTTCTACAATAAAGTTTATTGTAACACTGTAAAGTATCACAGCCTCAATTACATATCTTTGCCAAAAGTGTTAAAACATGATAAACACGTGATGTTTATCACATGTTTAAACTCAAATGTGTTTACATTTGAGGGATCACAACAAAAAAAGGTGTATTTATGTATATATTTTGCACATTATCAGCCAATATATCTATCTTTTTTCTTTTTTTTTTTTGCTCCTTAAAGTCGGTATCGGGCCCTAAAATCCAGTATCAGTCGGGCCCTATACATGAGTATCAACATAACCTATTATAACTTTTTCAGTCCTTACTAATATGAATTATGACATCAGGCCTCAAATAGCAACAAGCCTTTTATCAATCAGTATGAATTCTTAAATGAAAGAATTAAAAACACATTTTGTCGCTGTTTTCACTGATTTATGTAACGTTGGCTTCTTCTACATAATTCTACAGGATGTTTGTTGACTTATACTTAAAAACTAAAGTGCATGGTGAGGCACAAACATTTACAAGGTGACAGTTTGACTTTTAGACATCTCTTTTTATGTTAAATTTATGTTTTCTGTCTGCGGTGCCAGCCAGGTTTCTCTCCTGGCATCTAAGATGAATCAGTTTTGTGAGTTTGTCAGTTTCCTCTTTAAATCAACCTTCACACAAGGACAGAAACCATTTACAGTAAACCGCCTTCACATCAAATTACCTTACATTTACTCAAAACACCACAAGCAGTCATTTATATTCAAAGATTTCACAAGACCCCACGGTCCCAAACAAGAAAAAGTCCAACTTAAAACTCTACCACAGGTTTTCTTTCTCACTCAGTGGGCTGTTTGAACAATTAGATATCTGTCCGTCTCTAATGCCTCTTGAACGCATTCACACATAACGGACATGAGCAGTGATTCCTTCTGTTCATACTGACTATTAAAATATCTCCTTCAAATGTGCTTTCAATAGAAGGGTTTGGGGACAAAACATTGTCCACACAGTCATTTAAAAGTAGATGATCAGCTTCTATTGAGCTTCATCAGTGTGAGTTAGTCATATCAAGTGATATCTGACACATTTACAGTCTTTTTAGCATCAAATTCTCTCTTAGTGTTTCCCTGTTGAGTTGTGTTAGAAGTATAGTAACAAAAAGAGGAACTTTGGTACTAAAAACACTGAAACATAGAAGACTTGATTTGACTCATTTGGAAGGCTGAAGCTTCATATTAGCTTCAGATCAACTTTTAAATACATGTTTACACAGAAGGAGGACTGTGGATTTAGTCCTCCATCACATACATTGTAAGTGCATTATGAAGGGATCTTCTAATGGTCAGTATGAACAGGAGGAATGATTACAACAAGAAAAACCGGTTACACTGTTCATTTAGGCTCCTGGCTGTTATTCAGTACAGCCTCAAAGACACAATAAAGAAACAGAACTATTAATTAACTGACTAACTTTTTGACTGATTGGAATCAAACAATGTTAGAATGTATAATCATTCTGATGCCACACTGCAGGCTCTGTAGTAAGAATTAGTTTGTGGTCTTCATGTTTAAGATTAAATGATGCCATTGCTTTGTTTCCACTCCATTCCATTCCATATGACTGCATTTACTTTCACATGTAAAATCAATGGAGTGTCCTTAAATTTCTGTCGATGAAGTTTGAGTTCAGGTCCTGTGTTTCCACCAAGTTATCATCGTTTATGTTGAGAGGTATTTGTCACAGAGAGTCACTATAAGTTTCTATGTTCATGTTCTCCGTGAGGCTGCACTGCTTTCCTCCCAAAGCCAAAACATGCAGGTTAGTTAAAAGATTGTAAACTGCTCATAGCTGTACAGATAATGTGATGTCAGTCCTGTGATAGACTGCTAAACTGTCCAGCATGTACCCTGTATCTTACCCAGAGCATGCTGGGATACAATAAGAACTGATGTGATGGATTTGAGACTTAAAGGCTTCTGTCATCAAGTTGCTGCACATGATAATATTGTGTTTATTAAAATATGACCAGATGACAGAGTGGTGATGTGACCTGGTGTCTCCCTCTTCTTTATACTTAGAACATGTCTTTATCTTGATGCTGAATGATGGAATCACCTTCCTTGAAGCCTAACACTGATCACACAAACCAAACATTGAGAGCTTGAAAAGATGTTTGTCACTAACTGAAGACAGTTGAGAACATTATATGCTGCTCTGTCTATGTTTGTCTCATGTTGGTGGAATGAATACAAGACTTGATTGTTTTTTTAATCAATAATTACAGCTAATGTTGTGTAGAGTCATTCTGTATTTTCATCAAACGATCATCAAATACATTCAGTTCAATAGATCAGAGATTTCCAAAGTCTGAGACGTTGGGCCTCCCCTCAGAAAAAGATCAGAATGATGAGAGAGAAGCATTGTTTGACTACTGGGATTATTTCTAGTAAATTCATTTAGGTTACAGTGACAGTGGTTTCCATTTCTAGCTGAACTGCAGCCATTTGAATCAGTGATAGGATTGAGCAGCTGCTGTCTGATGTGTGTAGTAAGCAGATTCCACCACACACACTGCGGCACAAAGCCTCAGTCTTGTGTGTTTACCATGCTTGTGTTGGCCCACACGGGGAACAGTAAATGTTAAAAACATGAGTCTATGTTGGACAGGAGTCATATTCACACTGTTCTCCTGGAGCAGGCTGCCTCTCACTGATTGGCTGTGCTGTGTTGTAATGAGAGCTGGCAGACTGCTGCTCAGCTTGATAAAGGTCACTGGGGTTCGAGTTTGCTGTGCATACTGCGCTTGTCTGTAAATACACTCTGTGTGTGTGTGTGTGTGTGTGTGTGTGTGTGTGTGTGTGTGTGTGTGTGTGTGTGTGTGTGTGTGTGTGTGTGTGTGTGTGTGTGTGTGTGTGTGTGTGTGTGTGTGTGTGTGTGTGTGTGTGTGTGTGGATACCCAGGGTGTATTGCAAGACTCTGAATGTCATCCTGATCTACTCCTGGGTATTCATGATGTGAGTAAACTGCAGGGTCACTACATCAAATAAACCCGATCCCATCGTGTATTAATAATTGTTTATTTGCTGATGGTCCTAAATCATCTGATAAATTTGGTTTATTACAACCTGGGTCCTATTTACATAGTTTTTGACATCATTTCCATCTGTAATAATTAGGGCCCGACCGATACTGGATGCCAATACAGATGATAAGGAGTAAAACAATTCAGATATCGATATGTCAGCCGATAATTTTATATATGTAATATATACATCCCAACTCACATTTTTTGCATTGATCCCTTAAATGTAGTTAATAAACACTTGTGGCAAAGATATGTAATAAAAGCATGAAATGTTACAGTTTGATAATAAACTTTATTGTATACAATGACATCAGTGCACTGAAACAGTAAACTACACTGGGAATTTAATAATGATATAACTATAACTAACCAAACTAACAAAAACATGTACATGTATATTTAATTTGAATTAAGAAAAAGAATCAAATATACATTAAATGCTCCTTATATAATTAAAAAGATATGTGTACATATCGGACAACATATATGCAAATACCTATTTATTGGTCGCTCTCTAATACAATTGTAGTCACTGAGCTGAGACTTGGGAGTACTGTCATCAAACATGAGCAGTCAGATCATCAGAGAGGTTGTTACAAAACCTCCATGTTAGACAAACATATTTGGAATAGAAAACAACACCTCACAAGACAAATGACAGTATCAGTCATTTTTTCAAATATCCAGGTTGTGTGGGGCTGACTGGCCATTTCCTGTATTGAACAGCTCTGCTTTATGGAGCACATCTCTTGCTCAGGACTTCTTAAGTCTAATGAACTAAAGACAAACAGGTGTGCTGACTGTACAGAGGTTAACTGCATGTGCGTGCTACAAAACAGAACTCATGTACTGCCACTAAATAAATAAAGTATGATTTATGAAACTAAAATAGTTGGTCATTTCATATGTCTGTTTGTGCAATGTAATGTTTCTAAAAATAAATTATACTAAATCAGGGTTACAGACACTTAAATTATTTCTGTGTTCATACTGGTGTATTTATCAGTTTGATGTATTTTCTTTGATGAAAAAGCTCAAAACATGTTTATATTCCTGTAAGTAGGATGTTGTATGAGGATCAATATCAGTAGCCATCGCTAGCCCTTTTTGCTGTCTTTCAATTGTTGGCTGAAGTAGTAGACGTGAATTTATATCAAGTTAAACATGTAAAGAACAGAAATCAGCCAACTACATGCTTGTTTTAAAAGAATGTAAACTCTTCTGGGGTTTCCAATACCTCCAAATTCACAGAAAAAAGCCCACATGCCCCCAGTGTGGTAACCTTAGTCCTCATCCTCATTAAATCAATTCGAAACACTTATTCCTTTAGTTTGATATGTCCTCCACAGTGTGTTTGTGTAGCAGATTTGCCGGTTATGCTGCGACTGGTTTCATATAGACACAATGACATGAAATCCATTTTGAGCCACTGTGGAAACAGTAAAATAGTGATCCAGTAGTGTGTAGTTAGTTGTGTATGATGACACCTGGTCAATAGCAGTGACACTGCAGTGTGTATCAGTCCTTTGACACTGTACATTCTATGGTCATGAACAAGTCTGTCTTAAGCCAAAGCTTATGTCCCAGTTCCATACACTATACTACTATGGTTAATAGACCACTTTAATATAGAACAAAGAGCTAGTTAAAAGGGACATCCTGTTTGTTCACTGGAATAAGATGCATGCAGTTTATTCTAACGTACTTCTTCTTCTTTACAGTTACAGCTGATAAGAAGAAGTGAACATGCCTCCAAAACGTCTCAGTAGAAAAGAACAAAGGAAATTCTACACCTCACTGGCAGGAGAGGTAAGATGTTTCATTAAGATGATTTAAACAGATGTGTTGTTACTCTGAGTACATTTAAAGAACTGATTTGCTGTGTACATAGTTAGATGGTTACATTTAGCACATGGTGTGATACTGCACAAGGTCTAACAGATCTGCTGCAAAAGTAGTATCATGTCACCATCTAGTGGCGAAAGATTGAATCACATCTCTGCAGTTGAATAGTCCAATCATTGATCAGAAATTGATCAAACAATTTTGCAAATGAGATTTTTAAATTTTAAAGCCTTTGAAAATACTTTTTAGTTTTAAAGCAATTTTATGTTACTGAACGTTTTGGACTTGAAGTTTTTCTATATACATTAACAGGAATCTTGCTGGTTCATTACAAACTGTGTGAGATGATCAAGTAAAATCACAATTTTGTCCATGTTTCTCTCATAATTGTCAACTTGTCTCTGAGACAGTCCAACATTTCACAGTGTAGGGACGTGATTACTCAAGTCTGAGTTGATCTTTTGTTTAAACTGACTTGTAGAAAATGTATAGTATCAAAGTTTTGCAACATTGTGGTCTAATATACCCAGACACAGGGGACAACATATCCAACTTATCTTTAATCAGAATTCGACATACTCCTGCTCAAGTACCTGAAGAATGTTCTTTTTTAACATGTTTGAAGATCTCTACCTGGTGTCACCAGAAGAGCCAGCGTTTGTTTTTCCTCATTTCCTCATTTAATCATTTTAGGGAACATAAATAGATTTTATCTCACAGTTCAGTAGATAAATCATCTCACAGTGCTAATTCAATACATGTTAAGAGGATGGCTCTACGTTAACCTTTCCTATCATTGCTAATTTATATTCATGGAAAATTTGAACATAAACTACTATTTACAATAATGATCAATTAATTGCTCTCCAGTTTTTTCCAAAAAACTTTTTTTTTTAAAGACAGGAGAAAAGTATCATGATTCAAAAGCTCCCAGGCAGCAGTTCAGTGTGGATCTGACAACAAAGCGTGAGACTTGTAAAGTCTAAACAAGAGATGTGTTCCTGCTGACAGGAGCATCAGATCAAAGCTCATACTGGTAGCTTTAGAAGGTAGTATCTCAGGTTAGAGGACTTGTAGACATCATATATATGAGTTGGCTTTTTGGTACAAGGAAATGTGGGCAGGGTGCACAATGTCAGTGTCTCTTTCTGTAAGAACTCCTTCTGCACAGTAATTAACCTTTGTGAGGGATGCTGCACTGGTTTCCTCCAATGGGGAGGTATTAATAAAGGATCACAACTTGGAAAAAAGAAAGCAGTACCTTATTAAATCTGTCTACAAAAGCATCATATAACATGGTTATCTGTGTAATGCCATTTAATTCAGTGCTGAATTCAAAAAGTTCTGTATGCAAGTGTTGATAATGAGAAAATGAACTTATAGTATATTTAACATAATGAGAGTGAGCTGAAAAGTTACAGGAATGTTAGCAGGCTCTTTATTAAGTTAATGTGTCACACCGCAATATTATGAGAAGAGCAAAAATAATCTTTCTTTTTGGTCTTCTGTGTTGTCACTTTTTCCTTTTGAAGGCAGTTCATTATTAATGCATAGTACCCAATATTGCTCAGTGTGTGAGTAAAGGCAGCAGAGAAGAAGAGGTAGACAGCAGAGAAAGTCACAGAGAAGAACAGACAAACACCATCAAATGAAAAGTTTCCATGCAGTCAGTAAGTTGTGGTGAAATGTGCAGTTCCAGCACGTCAGGCTCACTTCTCAGTCTGTGTTTAAACTGCAGCCAGTAAATGTTCATGGAATTAAATTGCTGTTGATTGATTCAAATCTATTTGAGCTGCTTTAACTTGAGTGGTGTTGACTGAATACTATTACATGTCTAAACACGGTTACGAGAAGCAAAGGGAAAATTTGAGGAGTTGTGCACCTTAGTTATTTTCATTATCAAGTGATCTTTCAATTGTTATTTCTCTTAAAATAATAAGTGTTGTTTCTATATTTTTCTTATTGTCAAGAAGTCCCATTAAAAGCAAAACTAACAATGTGCTTGTCAATATTTTAGTTACTGCATGCAGCATGTCAGTTATCATGTAACTACTTACATTTCTATATTCATTACAATACATTCTCATATTGTTCTAATGGTATACATATTGTATTACATCACCCCACTTTCTTGCCTTACTCAGCAATAAGAGGAGCTGCACTTTTACACATACTGTATACTTCATTATTGCACATTAGCACACTTATGCATGTTAGACTGTAGCCTCTTTTTTTAATGTGTTGTACAGTTAGTTTTCTTCTCCTTCATTTAAGTCAATTTATTTTTAATTGTAGTTTTCCTCATTTTCATATATTTATCCCTATCTGTACTTACTCTTCACAGCATTTCTCCTCTCATACTTTTGTAAACGTTAATATTCCCCCAGGGATCAATAAAGTGTTATCTTCTCTTAAATTGAATGGATACAATATTATAAGTGTCAATGCAGTGTTTTTTAACCTCTCATACAACATCTGCATTCCCTTATCTTTAGTCACCTTTTATACCTTCCTCACTATAGAGCTAAGGATAAATGTATAGTAGCTCATATCTAATGCTGCTGCGACCCAATAGTGAGTTTTAGATATGTTTTTATACTATGATATAGTATCAATACCAGGGGCTGATGTGTATAGAATAGAATAGAATAGACTAGAATTCGATAGAATAACCAATAACAGACACACAGCAGACAGAAATTACATAAGATTCTTAGAATCCATAAACTCCATAAAATAATTCCTAAAATACAGACATTTGTTTTTGTTGTTGTTGTTTTTAACAGGTTATTTCTCCAAATGAAGAGGGAGAGCTCTGTTGTTTGCCAGCTGACTATCACAGGTGTTGAACACTATCAGCTGAATATTGATACAGTAACACTCCCACGTCTAAATAGACACATTCAGTGGTTCAGTAATGTATAACTCTAACAGGACATAATGTTACTGCCTCAGTGAGAATGTGTTCAGTCAACCAAAACCTTCACATCTTCATCATCATATTTGAAAAAAACAAAAAAACAAAACAAATTTCACAGTCTGTTGATCTGCTGATTATTTAAATGCTTACTCCTTCCTGTCTCTTTTCCTTCTATCTCTGCATTCTATCACCCTTTGTTATCTTCTCTTTGTCCATAAACTCCTCAGCTTGCCTCCCTGCTTTCTTGAATGAGTTTTCCACAGAGCCAGATGGGTGTAGTTTGAATTCAGGTGTGTGTGTGTGTGTGTGTGTGTGTGTGTGTGTGTGTGTGTGTGTGTGTGTGTGTGTGTGTGTGTGTGTGTGTGTGTGTGTGTGTGTGTGTGTGTGTGTGTGTGTGTGTGTGTGTGTGTGTGTGTGTGTGTGTGTGTGTGTGTGTGTGTGTGTGTGTGTGTGTGTGTGGTGAAAACCTGTAAACACTCTGGACAGATGTGAGAAAACATTGTAGTATAGGTGCATTTTTCTGCACCTATACTACATCTAAATGAGCAGGATGGTGCAGAAAGCTCCTGGTTGTCAGACTGCAGTTGAGTTTAACACAAGTAAAGACAGTACAATATTTGTAATGAGAGTCAGGCCACAATTAAAACACAATACAATTGAATTGATGAATGAACAGGACAGACTTTGATAGCTGACAAGTGGTCATAATAAAAGTGTGAGGGTCATGCTAGTCACCTCTCTACATCATAGAGCCATGATTTCAAGCCCACCCCAAAAAATCCTGAACAAAGAAATGGCGAAAAAAATGTAAGTCTCTTACTAGCCTCTAAACTAATTTCACAGTCTATTCACGTTTTTAGCAATTATCTCCTCATTTTTGTGTATTTACTTATATGTATAGTGTGTTTAAAAAGGAATCTCTCATTTGCCTTCATACAGACTTTAATTGTTGTATTATGAATTATGCAAACATGCTATATGTATTGGAAGTGTAAGTCTGCTATTATACTGTGTTGTGACTCAGTCTATAGGAAACACTGGTGCAACATGAAAATGAGACTCCTACAAACCAGCAGCAACAAGGAATCTGCAGCCCTGGAAGTGTTTAATTCAGAGGAAAACAGAAGACATTAAACAAAGATTAAACAAAACATCTGTCCACCTCTACAGATCCCTGACTGCTACAAATACTGCTGTTTACTATATTTGATAGTAGTTAAATTATTTAAGAACATGTTTGCTTGTTGGCTGGTCAAAATGGAGAAAGGAGAGCCTGCAGGAGCTGGTGGAAGCCTAAGTGACACATCTCTTCTGAACATTTCTTCACAATTTATCCAGTGAATTCTTCAATGTTGTCAGTATCCCAAAAAAGTAGAACCTGAATGGATCATAGTTGTTGTCCTCGTCCTCATGCACGAAGCTCGATATGCTCTGTGTTGAGCTCTGCTTAAGTCCCAGAATATAAAGGAGTATTGCCAATTTCAGATACAAAAGTTTCTGATCAATTTATCTAAACAAGAGGAATGCATTATTTGTGTTTGTAATGAAAAAGCTTTCTCACTTATACTTCTTTTTCTTTTCTATCCTCAGAGATGCTTTTATCTGACATGATAGAATAGCAGAAATTAATTTTTGAATTAATTTGAGGTGTGTTGGGATTATATAGGTTGTTAGTAGGGCTGTTGAAACAAATGTTGGCATTTAAATATAATTTGAACTGTAAACCCCCCCCCAAAAAAAAACAGAACACGTATTTTTATATAAATGTGTTGGCTAACGTTAGCAAATCTTTTCCTTATCGTCTTGACCTCCCTGCATGTGACAATGAAATGCCTCTGGCGCATCTGAACAATAAAGTTTCCTGAGTTTGACTCGCGTTCAGAGTGCTAATGTAGCATCACAACAGAAATGGCAGAAAGTGAAGTGGACACATCTACAGAGGAACCACTACTGATAACTTATGAAGCAAAGTATTTGAAATGCGTGAACCTATAAAACCAAATCTCGCTAATGTTGTTTGAAATGTTATCATTATTAATGCAGTGAATGGAGCATTTTAATTTATTTTCAGTTTATACTTTTGCTCAATTTGTTGAAAGACTAAAAATGAGGAATGATTAAAAATGCTCATTAAAGTTGGATGCCCTCTAGTGGACAGAACATTAAATAACCATGTTGACGGTGACGTTGGCAACACATAAGCCTGTGTACATCATAAATATTAATAATAGACTACATCTGAACATTAGAAATTCAAATATAATTCTAATATTAAAAATAATAATGAATGAAATTCAAATGGGATTATAGAGGAAGATTGACAGCCCTAGTAGTTATGTTGAGGGGGAGTAATCACATTGTCCAGTGTGTGTTATT
Source organism: Scomber scombrus (assembly GCF_963691925.1). NCBI lineage: Eukaryota > Metazoa > Chordata > Actinopteri > Scombriformes > Scombridae > Scomber > Scomber scombrus. The sequence goes on from NC_084989.1 coordinate 1,436,870, forward strand.
TATTATCACAGATTGTCTTGGCCACATCAAACACTTGCATACAGAGCATTTAGAATATAGATTTGATTTTTGCTCCTTTATAATTGACAGAGACCTGCACAAATAGTTTTCAGTCGTGGGTGACTGTGGCTCAGGAGGTAGGTGTCCTTGGGCAAGACACTTAACCCCAAATTGTTCCTGTGCCAACGGTGTATGAATGAGAGTGAATGGTTAACTTCCTCCTGATGAGCAGGAGGCATCCTGCGTGGTAGCTGCCTGCCATCAGTGTATGAATGTATGTAATGTAAAAAGCTTTGAGTGGTCGTAAAGACTAGAAAGGCGCTATATAAGTACAGTCCATTTAATACAGTTGCAGTTCGATTGGAGCCTTTGTTGTTCAGAGGTTCACCACTGGAGTGTGCAGTCTGTACACTAGAACACAGGCTCTGCTGCACATTTAGCACTGCAGTGATGTTATACTAAGAATACTAAACTGCACTATCATCATGTATCATGCATTGTGAAGAATACTGTAAGTGTTGCTGTTTTAAAGATCAGTTGTTTCTGAATAAAGACCATGCTGTACTCAGTGTCGGGGAAGCTACTTGAACTACATGTAGTTCAGCCTGGCAGAAGTTTGTAAAACTACAGCTAAAAAAAGTAGCTTTAGCAACTACTGATAATACTCATTTAACTCAGTGTTAAATAAATCAACATGTGGTGTATATGAAACTAAATATAATAGCCTACAAAAAATTCACATGCCAGCAGAAATATGCCTCTCAACTCAGTTTTATTTTTTTAAAGAAAAAAAGCTGGTCAACATACTGTAGGTTCACCATAGACATGTTGGGTAATATATAGACATGTTGGGTAATCTATAGACATGTTGGGTAATCTATAGACATGTTGGGTAATCTATAGACATGTTGGGTAATATATAGACATGTTGGGTAATATATAGACATGTTGGGTAATCTATAGATATGTTGGGTAATCTATAGACATGTTGGGTAATCTATAGACATGTTGGGTAATCTATAGACATGTTGGGTAATATAAAGAGAAAATGAAAATCCTACCACAATACCCACATGTAAATCAGAAATGTAAATCAGTCAACAAAAAATGTAATAAAAAATACAAAGAGGTAGATATATTCTAGATCGGTGTGTCTTGCATGTCATGACATGATTCATGCCTTTTTTCAAAGAGAGTTCTGGAACACAATAATGGTAAAATACCATTTATATTATATAGGTCTTTTTTTTATAAAAAAATATTTCATGTTATTGGCCAAAATTGTAGTTAAGCTATGTAGTTCAACTACATGTAGTTTAAGTCTCCCCAACACTGGCGGTACTGCATTGTAACACATTATACTGCTGCATCACATATTGTCCTGCCAGCTTATAAAGAGGTGTGCTGAGAGGACCCAGAGCCCAGCTATCTCTTTGGGGGCATTTAATGGCTTTATTAGAAACTTTATGACTAGAGAGAACATTTTTCTGAGTTTATGAGAGAGTCAACAGTAGAGACATGACAGAAAATGGCGAGAAAGAGATGGGAGATAAGATTAGAGCTAGCCCATCAAATACAGATGTGACCGAAATTATTTGTACCCTCGCATTTTATTAAAATAATGCACCATTTGCCCTGAGCAGTTTTAAAATTAAAAAATATTTTCTATTATTAATGCATGTAAAGTGGTGAAAATAACTGGACTAAATAACTGGACTTGCTTATTCTACAAAGACATTCTAAAATAATCTGTACATATTTATTGGTACCATTTAGAAGTGAATACTTGATTTGTAGTGGTACTTTAAGTAGACTAGTGTGTTTTAATTAGTATCACAGGTGTTTTCAATCTTATAATCACCCATACAGTCAATTTAAAAGCCGAAAATGACTCATTTTGCTGCTTTTTGCCACTGTGTGCATCACATTGAACATTGAAAACAGAAGGAGTTCTAGAGAGTGGACTGTAGACATTATAAAAAAGGTAATAGCCAAGCATCTTAAATGTAAAGGTTAAAAGACCATCTCCAAAGAGCTTGATGTACCTCTGACCACTGCTACCAATATTATTAAGATGTGTAAAGCCCATGGAATCGTAGCCAACATATCTGGATGTGGTCACAAGAGGAAAACTGACCTGTTGAACAGAAGGATTGTTTGAATGGTCAAGAAAGAACAAAGGAAAACTTCTGTACAGATCCAAGCTGGTCTTCAAGTTAAAGTTACAATAGTTTCAAGTTGCAACATCCGTCTGGCTCCAAGGTAGAAGACTCAGGAAGACCCCACTTTTAAGATAGAGACACAAAACAGTCTGACTTTGAACTTTGTTAAAATACATGTTGATAAGCCACAGTCCTTCTGTGAGAATGTGCTTTGGACAGAAGAGACGAAATTATTGATTTTGGTAAATCACACCAACTATTTACAGAAGAAGTAATGAAGCCTTAAAAGAAAAGCACACCATGCCTACTGTGAAACGTGGAGGAGGCTCATTGATGTTTTGAGGTTGCTTTGCTGCCTCAGGCAGTGGGTGCATCTGTGCAGGGTACAATGAAATCAGAAGACTCAAGAAGAATCAAGACATTTTGGAGTGTAACATACAGCCCAGTGTCAGAAAGCTGTGTCTTAGTCACAGGTCTTCCAGCAGGATAATGACCCCAAACATTGAAGAAAACATTGGACTGTTATGAAGTGGTCTGCTGTCCTGATCTGAATCCCATTGAACATCTGTAGAAAGAGCTGAAACTTGCAGTTGGAAAACAGCACCCATCAAACCTGAAGGAACTAGAGCAGTTTGCTCAAGAAGATTGGACCAAACTACCAGTGGAGACATGTAGAAACCTTTTTCAGAGTTACAGAAAGCATTTGACTGCAGTTATTGCCTTCAAAGGTTGTACTACAAAACATTAAGTTAAGGGTACCAATATTACCAATATTTTTGGGAATGCCATTTTCATTAGTATTATTGTATTATTATTAAATAGTATTTATTATTATCAAATAGTATGTTAAGTTGCAAATCAAGTGCTAAGTTTCAGTTATATTCAATGTGAAATAAAGAATATGGATGATATACTACTGTCAGTTTCAACTTAATACAGAGAACATTTAGTTTAAAAAAAAAAAGGTAGAAGGGTACCAATATTTCTGGCCAGCAGCAGTCTGTATTTTGATGATCAAATCATTTTTAGTCCCTTTTTAGGAACATGCTAAACAATTGCTTGTTTAGCCTTTTTGTGTCACACTTTAGCATAAAGTGAATATCTTGGAATTTGGGACTGCTAATTGGACTAAACAAGACATATGAATATGTCAGATTTTATGGGCAAAATGATTAAACAATTAATGTAGAAACATATTTGGCAGATTAATAATTATGAAAATAATCTTTAGTTGCTGCTGTAGATCATATGCATACTGGCTGGACTAACTGGCTGGATTTCTCAGTATTTTATAGAGAATGATCAGTGTGCAGATTTGCATAGGAGGAGTGAACCTGATTATAACTGTGACAAGCTGCTGGCTTTATGAATATGATGCCTCAGTGCTAATTCATCACCCTGTCTGTGTCTCTGTCCATCGGTTTGTGTGTCTGTTGCTTTCTATAGCTACGTACACTTTAAAGTGAGCTGGGAGAGATACAGAGTGAGGGAGCATGTACACTATATTGGTGGCGGTTCATCCATAATGTTCATTGCATAGAAGTGACAAAGTGATGAATCTTCCTCCATATTTCATGTATGCATAACCAGTTCCAGCCCAGTGTCCAGTCCAGGTTTTATTTTCTATTTCAAAGACACTCTCTCCACCTCCTGCCTGTTGTTTCCTGCAGGGCTGGTTGGATCTGATGAATGTGAATGTGTACAAATTGACTTCTTATTAACAAATGGCTTTGTTTTTTTCCTGAGAGGACGAGGAATCAATTAGTTTAGATTAGAGAGCTAATGCTTTGATTACATGATAGAAGCCAGAGCATGTGCCAGCCTGCTGCCACCTCCTTTCTAGAGACAGAGCAGCAGACAGTCTACAGATGTTTGCTGTCTCATCAGCTATAAAGTCAGGATCTTAACAGATGTTAAGATGAGACTTGATCCAAAAGGGAGTTTAAGACAGTCAGATGTGATCCAAATAGAGACACGGTTAATTAAACTATACCGTACTTTTAGTCAACCTGAACAGATTCAAATAGAGAGAGCAAACCATTACTGGCAACAGCATTACATCATCCCCCTTGCAGGTCCTATTATAATGGGGAACTGTATGATGGGGACCTGGCATGTGTTATGGAGAAGTTGTTTTGTCAATGATTAACCTCACTGGTGGAGAAAAGTGTACAGGAGTCCAGGATGTCTTACACTGAGTGGAATCAAAGTATTATCAATACACCGTCTGATGCATGATGTCACTACGATTCTAAGAAGTCTTCTATGGATAGTCTTTAAGCCTTCACAGATAATACAATGAATACTCTATGCCCATAAATAGTCATACTTAATTAATCTACAGTAATGGAATGTGCCTATTGGTTGGTTATTCTACAAACAAGGAAACAGTTACCCATCTGTGGGTTCAGGGAGTCAGACAGTCATATCCTCTGGCCTTGGTTACCACAGTAAGGCTGCACCACTTTTATCAAAGTGACTCCTGCTTTCCCCTAAACACCACAGACAGCTGCCTTCACTGTCTCAATGAGAGAGAAACATTATGTCTCTCTGCCAAGATGATAGTGCTGCTTTTACTGTTACCACAAGGCCCATGCTTGATCCTAAAAATGAAAAAATCCCTAACAGCATTACTTTGGTTTTAGTTCAGGTCTTGGTTCAGGTAACAGACTGGACCGGTAAACACCTTGGATAATTCTACTATAATAATACAACACTGGAATACCTGGATAACAATTTTACATTTGATTGATTTGTTTTCATTCATGCATACACAGCAACTATAGTATAGTTAATATTTGGGAACATGGTAAGAGTTCAGAAAAGACTGCAGGCAAGTCAGTCATGCATTGTTGTCATGCTGCAGAATACATCTGGGACAGATCCATAATGCAATCTGGTATTACATTATAGATAAGACTCAAACATCAGAGTTCCTACAGTAAGTACCAGTGCCAGTGAAAAGTTTGGATACACCTACTCATTCAAAGGTTTTCTTAATTTTTTTTTCTTACTATTTTCTACAAATGGAATTACATAGAAGACACAAAACTTGAAACAAACCAAAATATGTTTCATATTTTAGATACCTCAAAGCACCCGCTGTTTGCCTTTGCAGAATATTGGCAATATTTTAATCAGTCGCCTGGAAGGATTTTCAATAAACCGGTGTGCTTTGTCAAAAGTTAATTGGTGGAATGTCTTGCCTTCCCACTGAATTTAATATCATTAGTTTAATTGTACCGAGGTATTGTTGGTCTACAGCAAATAACCCTATTCTGCTTCTGTAATAATTCTTGAAACCGCTCAGTAGTCGCAAAAACACATTCACACAGTTACACACATTCATAAACCAGAACCACAGTGTGACTGAGCAGTTGGGGTTGAGGAACTTGCTTAATTGCACCTCAGTGATGGGAATGAAGAGGGAGCAAGCACTGCTTTTTTCACTGTCCCCACCCACATTTATCCTACTGGTTCAGAGACTCTTTACTCAGTCCACATAACGATCTGCTGCCCACTTGGAGCCCAGTTCTGTCTGAGGTTTCTTCCTGTTAAGAGGGAGTTTTTTCTTGCCACTGTCGTCATGTGCTGCTCATGTGGGAATGTTGGGTCTCTTTAAATTAAATTAAAGAATACGGTCTAGACCTGCTCTATGTGTAAAGTGCCTTGAGATGACTTTTGTTGTGATTTGGCGCTATATAAATAAAGATTGATTGAGATCTGTAAAATGCAGATAAAAGATGCATTTATGAACTTAATTTTGATTAATTACTTTGTGTGATCTGTTTTATCATTCTTTTAATTTACAAAAGATTGCATCAATTTATGTTCTTTTTTAATTTGATGCTTCATTGTAACACCCCCTGACTTCCATAAGCTTATCATTGATTACATTTCTGACATTCAATAATGATGATGAAATAAGCCTGCAGATGATGGTTTACAGATCCATGGGATGAGTTAATCATATGCATGCTATAAACAGCCACAGCTGTGCATAATGACGGCTATTCTGGCATTGTTGGAGAACCTCACTGATGCAACACAGGTGGTGAAATGGCACTTCTTTGCGGTTTGCTTAATTGGCAGGTCTAAAGACTGGTTTTTGTAATCTACAAACAGCTGGTTAAGGGTGTGTCTTCATCCATTTATGACTAACTCTAGTTGTGGGGATAAGTAAAAAATAACAAAAAAAATAATCAGTACTTACACACAGGTTTTGACATCAATCTGGACAGTTTTATACATCTGGTCCTTGCGGAGAGTCAGTGAAAGCCTCTACCTTGGGGGTCTGGTGACCCTTTCCTGCCTGAAGCTCAGACTCCTTCACTCCATGACACTGAACACGATAAGCAGTTTGGAAATTGGATGGATGGATGGATAAAGATGATGAGATTTAAAAAATGTATGAGTGGCTGTGATTGCTATAGCAGCTTCTGAAGTGCAGTGAGAAATACCAGACCATGTTTCAAATCACATCTTTAGAGAAATCACATTCAAACTGTCTTTTGATCTATTAAAATAAGCTGATTACTGTCAGTAATCGAAACACCCACTTTCATTTGTCATCCATTTGTAGCTATATTGTTCAGATCTGTACAATCACAAATCTGGTGCTCAATGGTTTTCTTTTGTTCAGTTACATGTAGCCTGCTGATAGATAAACTAGACTGACTAGACTTGGTTATTCGTGCCTCAGTCCACCTTATTCTGAGCCTTCAGAAATATCTCACTGTGTCAACACTCAAGTGGCTGCTTAGGCGTTACTGTTTTTTTCACTGTTCTTGCATCAGAAAGACACGATCTGTCTGATTGTGTTGTGCAAATTCTTGTTAACCCTCACATACTGTTCATATTCTACACCCTAACACTGTGTTCTGGGTCAATTTTGACCCAGTCTAAGAATCCCCTCATAAAAAGTGTCTATACTAAATGTTGAACCACATATGTGTTTAGAAAGCATCAATAGTTGATCTGACTGATCAATAAATGTGATTAAACCTTGATTCATGTTTCAGAGAGCAGAGAGTGTATTTTTTAGCTTTTACACCACTCATTTTTTTTCTTTAATCACATTAAGATAATTCCTGTGATTGATATGAACCAGAACCTTCAGTATTTGGATCAAGTAGCTCATGACACCTACGGTGTGCTAAATTTAGTACAGTCTATATTTAATGTAAGTATTGGATCAGATTCGTACCAGCAGACACAACTATTAAAGGACTTTGATCAGTATCATCTCTAATTGGTACACAACTATTGGCTTACTGTGGGCTGTATTAAGAAAATATTGTTGATTGAGAGAGTTGATTGATTTTCAGTGTAATTCTATCTTCATGAGATTGTCATGATGTCATAGTTCAGTCAGCTAATCCACAATTGTGGGATATGCACAGTATTAATTTGTGAATTTAATCTATTGCTTTCTTTTGAGTATATTATTGTGATTTGACATATATTTACCATACTGAGATGTATGAATATTAATATATGAAAACATGACTCTTATGTGTATTTCCAGTGCAAAGTGAAAGTCCCAGTATTCATTAAAATAGCAACACCTGGCCATGTGCTGTCTTATTTGCATGTATCTCCCATCTGGTTGTTTCTCCTCTGCCACTTATGTGCCATGAACTTTGTGCTGGTCACAAAAACACCAAAGCAACAAGCAAAATAGCATTATATTTTAATATTGCATATGTCAGTATTATACTACTATGAAATGTTCCATTATATGTTCTGTATATGCTGAGCAATATCTATGAGGAAGTTCTTTTCAGGAACCATGATTGGCTCAACCAGGCTGTTTCTATTTGGGTTGTTTTTGTGTGAGGTTTGTGACTATTTATAATATTTTAATTGTGGTACAGGTTGGCGTGTTGTTGAAATTGAGAGATACATGCTGCAGCTAAATGCCCAAAACAAACAACTGAAAACAGCTGTATGAGGTTAATCAGTGCAGAGGTGACTGCATCTTAGACAGTGTGAGGAGTTACAGTGTATCAAGCCTTGGAAGCATGAAAGCCTTACTGGGATGTATCATTAATTGAAACACTAACAACCCAAGAGAGAATCTGGATCTACTCAGTAATTAGCTGCTCAACAGTTGCCAGGAAAGATAATCCTCTAATGATAGACAGAGAGAAAAAGAGAGCTGGTAACTCTGGGTAAATATGTACCATATACATGATGTTCCTTTAAACCATGCCATTTTGCTATCTTGCATTGTGTGAAGCTTGGTATACATTAATTAATATATACTGTATGTATAAAGCTCTATATGGCAATATAAATTACATTGGGTGGGTATAACATTGAAACATAGAAGACTTGATTTGACTCATTTGGACGGCTGAAGCTTCATATTAGCTTCAGATCAAAAGCATGAAAGCATATTTATTAATGAATGAAAACAGTATTTGTATTGCAGATAGAGAGTGAGAGCAGCAGAGTAGTGAGTATGACATGACTGTATTGTACTGCTGGATTTAGTCCTGTGGAAATGTATATTGAATTTATTATGTGAGTCCATTATAGATCAGGTAATTCAACCTCTTCTGTGCTTCAGCTACTAGCCTTCATTTGTTCATGCCAGTCATTGACAAATAAAGGCCACCCACCCCTTGTAGGCTTAAAGGTGTACTGTAGCTTGTTTCTTCACAGCAGCAGTTATAATCAGCTTGGATTGACAGCAGTAACAATGGATTCCAATGGTGACCATGAGACAGATTAACAAAACATCAGAAGGTCCACAGGACTCAATTAACCATCTCTTGCTTCTGGGTTAAAGCATCTACATTTGACAGGAGTCCCATATGAGTGGGGTCAAATGTAAGTTGGAATCGTGCTTAGTAGAGCATGTCATATGCTCATTACTCCATCTCTCAATACTTTCTGACTGACTGTGTGATTTCCAACGCCCACTGCTTCCTCCTGAAGACGTCAATCTTTAAATATGGCTGACACAAACATAACATATAGCCATTACAACAAGACTCATTTCCAAGTGTCATTTCTTACAACAGCTGGCCACTGTAGTTTTGAAGAAATGTGCTCAAATGGGATAAAATGCTTCATTTTTGGAGAGTATTTACAATTGCAGATTAACCCTTACAGTACCAGTGCTAAATGCATTTACTTGTAGTATTTGAAAATGAAACAATATCTGAATGATTTAATTTCAGATATATGATGTATATGTAGACTTTAAGTTTGCCTAGAACATAAATGCATTTATGCAAAAATCTGTTTTTTCATGGTTGATTTTTTCTTTTGTAATAATGAAAGCGATGTTTGATGGTTAAATAAAGATCGCACAATAAAAGATAGAAATGTGGATGCCATCATACGTTGGTGGTTCTAGGTATACAATAGGGCTGCATGATATGGACAAATTATCGTATTTTGATACTGAAGCCAAATATCTCGATATCAATCTCGATATGACTATGATTTCACACACATTTAAAGTGTGGTAACAGTGAAAATTAAGCATTCTTTTTTTATATACTTTATTTGTTGTCATCGCTTTCATTTCATACTTTTTACACATATCTCTTGTCGCACAGTAATGACGTTTCTTTTTTTATCAATCAATCAATCAATCTTTATTTGTATAGCGCCAAATCACAACAAAGTTATCTCAAGGCACTTTACACATAGAGCAGGTTCTAAACCGTACTCTTCAGGTTTTCATTTTAAAGAGACCCAACATTCCCACATGAGCAGCACTTAGCGACAATGGCAAGAAAAAAGTCCCTTTTAACAGGAAGAAACCTCAGAACCAGAACCAGGCTCAAAGTGGGAGAACATCTGCCTCGACCGGTTGGGGTAGAGAGGAGAGAGAGAGGAAGAATAGGAGAGAGAAGCACATAGAAAATAAACATTGAAGCTAGAAGGTCCGGGACTGGAATCTGTCATCCGGACGTCTACAGACCCAGATTACCTGTGAGACGAGAAAGCACAGACAACTCCGGGGAAGAAGTTTAGGTTATTGAATGAATTAATGGTACATGAATGTTAATGGATATAGATGGATGGATAGAGAGAGAGAGAGGAGGAGAGAGGAGCTCAGTGCATCATGGGAGTAGGAGTCCCCCGGTAGTCTAAGCCTATAGCAGCATAAACTAGGAGCTGGCTAACTATAAGCTTTATCAAAAAGGAAAGTTTTAAGCCTACTCTTAAAAGTAGAGCGGGTGTCTGCCCTCCGGACCGAATCTGGGAGATGGTTCCACAGGAGAGGAGCCTGATAACTGAAGGCTCTGCCTCCCATTCTACTTTTAGAGATACTAGGAACCATAAGTAGGCCTGCGTTCTGGGAGCACAGTGTTCTAGTAGGTACATAAGGTACTATGAGCTCTTTAAGGTATGATGGAGCCTGACCATTAAGAGCTTTATTATATGTGAATAAGTGTATCACCCAGTGAGTACAACACAATAATACATACATAAATAAATAAATAAATAAAATAACTGATACAACAATTAAGCAAGTGATTTAACAACAGTATTCGCAATACAAAAAAAAAGTCATCACAACACTGTGTGGACATTCAAGTTCATAAAGGGTTTGCAAGATACATGAATATATGGTTGACTAAAAAAACAAACAAACAAAAATTAAGCATTGTTAAACAAAACAGCATAATAATGCCAAATGGACACAGTGCAGTTATTCAACAAAATAGTTTCATAATCACAACAGACCAATAACTGTTTTAAGCTGCATTGAAATACAAAATAAACATGTTTCTGCAACCTCTACTTTGAAACAATGCTTTAACAATATTTTAAATGTAACAACAGTGAAATTTAAGTCTTTGGCTGCATTAAAATAAATACTGAGAGTTTTAACAGAACGCAGTATGCTTTATTATTGCCTACGGTAAGATTTTCATTTCACGGGGGCTTTTTTTGTCGCGTTCTATGATTCACTCGTCTGTTATATTTTCCATCTGTTATTGTTTCCATTTGATATTGCATTATTATATGTGGGACCTTTTGCTCTGTGCCAAGCTTTCCAACAGTACAACACTGGCAGCTACTGACCTGACAGAGCCTCACCATCTCCAGATGCAGGTTGATTAAATCAAAGCAGCCAAACTACACAATAACACAAATGGTAGGATACACAAACATGTGTAGACCCATCTCTGAAAATGAAAATATTTATTTGATATTGTCCATGGAATTGTTTATTGCAATATTAAAATCTTGCACTTCATATCTAGATATAGATTGATTGATCCAATACAATATGTTTTACTGTGGAACATGAAGGATTTACTCAAATCAAACTATATCACTGACCTTTTTGACTTCATAAGGGTCAAAGGTCAGCACTTAAAATGGAAATACTAAATACAAACACCATAATCAATAAATAACAATAATGTATTCAGAGAACCAAATTGTAATGCTCACATGTTGCTTGGATAATAACATGTAAGAATTGCTGTAACTAAGCTAATTGTTCTCATAAGGACTAGAGTTGTTGTGCTGACTAATAACAAAGTGCACCACCACTGACAGTGGACACACACGTTTGTAGCCTGCTAATCAGACTGAATTGCCATTTCACTTTATCATCTTCATGTTATACAAATTATGTGGAAGGGGGTATTTTCTTTTGTTTGGCCCTAACAATCAATAGGTGTGTGGCGCATCTGCCCAGTTGACATCAATTTCAGTCAACACTGAAGCTGCAGTAGTAGTTGTTAGACAAAGTAACACTTCTGTCCAAAATCAATTTACAACAATCTAGGAAGATGATATCCCCATTTATAAGCTGTGATTGCCCTAGTTGTTTTCCAACCAGGGAAAGAACCATCCTTCAGCAAAGCCCCAGACCTGTTTGCATTGATTAAAAAAAAATCAAAGATGTGATAAACAATTCAGGTCTGGAAACCAGAATAACACGTTTGGTTCTCTAGTGAGTATTATGGTAGTGAGAGGTTTGTTGTGATTGACTCAGAATAAACTACAGTGTGTTTGTTCGTGGTAATGAAGGAACATGTCACCTGGTGCAACAGTATGACCCATTTATGTGTTCATTCTAAGTTTTTGGAGAATAGTAGTGCTCTATGACACAGAGGAATAAGATACAAACGTGTTAATTCAGCAAGTCAAGCCGATACGACATTCATAGTTTTTAGCCACACGCAGTTGGTTCACCACTATGGTCAAACTATCTTTAGATGTATTGCCATGGAAGTTGGGAAACATTCATGTTTTAAATAGCATCAAGCCAAGTGTCCATTCCATGAGTTGTAATCTTGTACCACCAGCAGGTCAAACATTTTCACTTATCCTGTAAAATATCTCAACAAGATGGATTGGCACAAACTTTGGTAGACATTCATGCTTCCCAGATTATGTATCCTAATTACTTTTTAGTGATCCTGTGATTTTTCTCTTGGGGCAGCTGTGGCTCATGAGGTACAGCGGTTGTCCACCAATCGAAATATCAACGGTTTGATTCCATTCTCCTCCATTCTGCATGCATGTGTCCTTGGGCATGATGATGCAAGATGCTTAACCTCAAATTGCTCCCGATGGGATTTTCTCTTGCACCACCCTGATGTTGAAATATGTGTTTATGTATGAAATGTGTTGTCAATTATTAGATAGATGGCATACCATGTGGCACATACATTATTGTCCCCCTATTGATGAATTGTAATAACTGTGATGATACCCCAAATTTTCATCCAGGGCCCCTATCCAGTAAAAAGTTTAATTTGTCCAACACTTTGGTTTATGACCTAATACCTGCTGAAAACTGTCATTATTGTTATTAATATGCAGTTGGAGGCTTGGGGAGCAATAAATGCATGTAAATATCAGAACTCATTTACTTATGAGATCACTGATGATCACTAGAAATATTCCTTGTAAAATGGAGTGCATACCTTTTTGAAAACGATAAAAAACAAACCGAATTAAATGACTAAACTTGACTTTTAGTTTTCCACATTTGAAATAGTTCCAAAATGTAGAACAGGAGTTACAGTTTCCCTACTACTATATAGTTTACAGCATTATCATTTCCATGTGAAAGCTGACTTCTCTAGCTGTGGTGTTGGGGGTCGTTAGAGGAGAGGGTTTACATTGTTTTTGCACTACATGTTACTGGCTCAGCTCAGTTGTTCTTTACTTACATTACTTTTCTGGGTTTTGTTTTCCATTGTGGATAGTAACCCCTCAAATACTAACAGTAATTGGTTATAAAAAAGAAGAACCTGAAGTGAGTCCTGAGAGACTTAGGTATGATCCCTAAGAGATCTCATCATTGTCTTCTCCTTGTCTGATTTATTTATCTTAAATATCCAACTGAAGCTATACACTGATCAGTCAAAACATTAAAACCACTGAAAGATAAAGTGAATAACAATGATTATCTTGTTGCAGTGGCACCTGCTCAGGGGTAGGGTGTGTTAGGCAGCAAGTTAACAATGTCAGTTCTTTGAAGTTGATGTGATGTAAGAAGGAAAAATGGACAAGGATCTGAATGACTTTGACTGGGTCAGAGCATCTTCAAAATTAATGGTTTTGTGGGGTCCTCCCAATATGCAGTGATCAGAGTGTGATAGACAGGGGTGCCAATGCTGACCTCTGTAGTGGGCATGTAAGCATCAATATAGAACAATGGAGCAATAGAAGAACGTGGTCTTGTCTGATGAATCCCATTTTCTTTAACATCACAAAGGATGGTGGGGTGTATGCATGTTTTACCTGGGGAAGAGATGGCAACAGGATCCACTATGGGAAGAAGGCAAGCTGGCAGTGTGATTCTCTGAGCAGTGTTCTGCTGGGAATCATTTGGGGTCCTGGCATTCATGTGTATGTTACTTTGACATGAACCACCTACCTAAACATTGTTGCAAACCAAGTATACCCTTTCATGGGAGCAGTATTCCCTGATGGCAGGATAATGTGCCCTGTAAAACTGCAAAAATTGTTCAGGAGTGGTTTGAGAAATATGACAAAGAGTTCAAGATGTTGGCTTGGCTTCCAAATTCCTTGGATCTCAATCTGATTGAGCATCTGTGGAATGTGCTGGGGGAAAAACTAATCCATGGAGAGCCCAGCTCACAATTTACAGGACTTAAAGATCTGCTGCTAAGGTCTTGGTGCCAGATACCTTCAGAGGTCTTTTGGAGTCCATACATCTAAGGTGAGGGTTGAGGGTGACCTACACAGTATTAGAGAAAGTAGCATGAGCCATATTTGAGAAATACAAGAAATAATTAATAATTTAATGAATTAACTGTAGTTGAATCAGAAATATGTTATTGATCCTGAGGGCAAGTAGGGTTATATTACAGTGGCTCCACTCTAAGATGCTCCCTGGATTAGCCAGCAGCGTTCTGAGCTAAAAACAGGGAGCGAAATGCAAAATCCCTGTGCACATTGGGGCCGAAAGCAAAACATGAATTGCAGATTGACCCTAGAGCCATGATGGGACCATGAACCAGAAAGGTGGAGGTTTGGGTGGTGGAGGCAAGCTTTGCTAGCACCAGTGTGGGCAAAGGTGAAGCAAGATCAATGTAGGTGGGAGTCATATTTAAATGGCCCACCTTGTGGTGAGAATGGCTGTGATTGATGTGTGACTGGTAAGGTATGCTAATTCAATCAGAGGCTGTCAGCTGATTACAACTGGAGTGTATGGCTTCCGTGTCCTTCATGAACTAACACAATGCTTCCCTTGTTAGAATCAGAAATATGTTATGGATCCTGAGGGCAAGTAGGGTTATATTACAGTGGCTTACATTCTAAGAGAGAAATATACAGTATATAATCATAGAGAAATTCTAAGAAAAATAGACCATAGTGAATGTGCAAACAATGATCTTTCACAAGCAGCCATAATTAGTCTGTTAAGCCGAGTAGTGTTGTTGGTCTACTAAGATTCAATCATCTCTGTGGTGAGAGCTGAGATGTTTCAGCATCTATTAGATCTGTTTACCATCTCAAATCTTTCCATCACTGCTCTAATGCTCACTTTATCCTGATTGCTAAGCTCCTGCAAAACTCCCAAACCTCCCAAGTCTGCTGTGTTACTATGACAACCCGCAACATTGAGGTATGCCAGCTGCATATTATTTTAATATGGAGATTTTGATATTTGGTTATTATTTATTCTGTTTTAAAATGTTCAACAACTTAACATAAAACTTAGTTAATATTATATGTCAGGGATTTTTTTAAATGTATTTGAATGTGGTGAAACATTAAAAATGTACAATCAAGGGTGAAATCTTCAGTCAGACATTGGGGGGGACCAAGTGGTTATGGGGCAGTAGGTATATCTTGGACTTTCAGCTACTTAAAATAAAAATGTCCTCTCAGCTGTGATGGAGCTCATAATCTATCCATAAGTGCTACTTTATTACAAACCGTTTCATGACATTCTTCTGTTCCGTCACCATTTTGTTTTGTCTACCCTACAGAGAGACAGAGAGACCCTTCATCTGGACTGCTCACATGTGCAACCTAGGGTTAGGGTTAGGGCAAATTGTATGGGCCCCATATTGTTTCAGAAACATAGGCCACACATGTGTAACTCACCCAGTTGGGCCCCACCTGAAACCCAGTCAGAACCCACTTGAAGGCCATATGGGCAAACACAGGTGGGGCCTCCATGGAGACTGTGGACAAACCCATGTGGGACCTATATTGCATCCTAAATTGAACCCTTATGGGGCCCACATGAACATGCTGGCTGGGTACTTCTGGATAAATTATTTGACTCCCCTTCACTGCCACTGTGGCATTACACACATTTGTACTTTTCTTGACACTGACTCTCTATCTTTTAGTGGTGGGTTTGTTACACACTTTGGTGTTATACTAGGCTCGGTTTTAGGAGGTTTTAAAAAAAAAAAAAAGGGCCTTAGGTTTTAGAAAATCTTCTTGATAATGGGTTAAAAATGCAGATCGTCTAATATTAACTGGCAGCAAAAAGTAAATCCAGTACATTACGGCTGCTGTGTGAGGTGACCTGGTGACTCCAGTGTATGGAGAGAGCACAGTGCTGCATTGGCTGCCTCTCCATGGAGCTGCCCCAGCCTTCAATCTCCACTTCCTCCAATTCCTGCCACAATTATTTTCATTCAAGAACAGGGGCCTGCAGGAACTGCCTCCAGATCAGCGGGTCGCAAGAAAGACAGTGCATGAATTTCTTATGAAGTGTGACATGCCAGATAAGCCCGGGCTGCTTGAAGCATGCTACTTTGAAGTTTTCTCCTCTGCCGCTTTGCCTTTTAATAAGATGTTGATTCACACGCAGTGATGAAATCAAATCGTGTGCACTACACTTGACTTGCCTGGAGAAATCAGACAGCTTTATGTTCAGGCCCATGTTTTCTAATAATCAATGCTTATTTTTTACATCCCAGTCATGTTCCTCTCACTTGACTCTGTGTAAAAGAAATTCTGTGTTAATTTGTTTAAGAGGAGATTGATATGCTTTTCAAAGTGATGTGTGTGCCTGTTAGCTAAAGTGTTTCTGCATGCCTTGTTCTATGATGTATTGACTGTGTTTGGGTCACACTGCAGACTTTGGCATAATGTTATAATAAAAAACAACATAAGCATTTCTCATATCTGAACCACACAATACGCCTATTTATAGATTCTCAGTTAGCCAGAGGAACGTTGTCTTGGCAGCTTATCAATTCATTTTGAGTGGAATCGTGTTTTGAATATGTCACAAAGGGAAACACAGTGTGAAGGTAGATTTCATCAAACAACAGCATTTCTGTACATTATAGAGTCATGATAATGTTGTAACTATGGAGGATTTGTTCTGTCTTGATACTAATTCCCATACCTGATCTCAGGGCAGGGTATTATACAGAATATCAAACAGGTAGCTGTGGTTTTCTTTTCAATTAAAATACATTCAATGCATAAGGTAACACAAGGCTGTAACTACACATCATTTTTAAAATAATTTTATTGAAAATGTACATATAAAATGTACCACTGACAGGTAAAGTGAATAACATTGATTATTGTGTTAAAATGGCATCTGTCAAAGGCAGCAAGTTAACAGTCAATTCTTGAAGTTGATGTGTTGGATGCAAAAAAATGGGCCAGTGTAAGGGTCTGAGTGACTTTGACAAGGGCCAAATTGTGATGAGTCAGGGCATTTCCAATAGCACTGCACAGATAATGGGCTGGAGCAAAGCATGCCACGTTCAGTTTGAATTCAGGATTATTAAAGGACAATTCCAATTTACATCAACCGGAGTCTTGTTTTCATAGTTTACTCCATCACTTCTATGAGTAAACACACTGTATTCACTAAATGTATAGCTGAGATGTGGGAATGCAGTGATGTCACTACAGTGAGTTAAACGATGAGGCAGTTTGTGACAAACCTCCAGGTTAGACAAACTGTCTGTTTTAAACATCCATATTTTACATTCACACTACTTGCTTCAACTTCGACCTACTGTACTCACTGTAGTAGTGAATACACATTTTTCCTATGCAATTAGGAATTATTAGCTACATTCAGTTTGACCTCCAAATAAATTGGTTTAAATAATCAGGATAAGCTGTGATCATGTAGCTGCTGCTATTTCTCCCATGTTGATCTTTGTTGTTGCTATGATGACACTGTGTTCTCAGATCTCAGCAATTACTTTGATGAGTATAATCTTAGAAATGATGGATACAACAACTAATATTAAACTCAAGATGCAATAAACTAGAATTATCCTTTTTATCTTCCCCAGCTATTTTTTTCCGTCCAGTATTTCCTCTCTGACCTTGTCAGCTCCTGCAGTGTGGAGGTGGATATTTGACTTCATTTACATGCTGGGGTGATGTTAACACTGATATCATCTCTGACCCTAGTGATGCTGTGCGGTGGTACTTTTACCTGGGTACCATGGTAACATTGCTCATGGTTAATGCTTGATAATAGCATATTTATCACAACTGCACTATGCAGCAGTAATAGAAACAGAGTAGAAATAAATCCAGATGTTCTGTTCCAAACTTGGATATTAACAGCTCTTTGTTGCTTGCAGTGCAGAAAGAGTTTAAACTTTTCATTTTGTAGTAAAATAATACTTTTGATTCAGTTCATGCATAAAGTCTAAAAGGTTTTTGATGCTGCTTTCATGTCTCTTACAAGTGTGCGTGTGTCTTTTCATGCTGTAATGCTGCTGCTCTGCAGTGGGACACCTGTATTCACCAGACAACAAAGCTCATTAGTAGCTCCTCAGGGAGGCACAGAGAACACTGCTGCTCCTTATGAGAGGAAGAAGATGAAGAGAATATGCCTGTCATACTTTACTCAGATGTCATATTTACTGTGGCAGTTTTTCATTATCCCAGATAGTTTTACTGCATGTGACAGTATCTATAGTGATTATACTATCAAAAGAGGGTTGTTTGAGTATGTTTTTAAAGGGTTGCATCATCCAAACCATCCAGTGGTATTTACTGCAGATAGTTTTGGTTTCCATTGTACAGATGTTGAGAGGTTTCTGCTGCCACTCCATCACAATGGAGTTGGATACAGTTTCATTTGCAAAGCTCAAAGCAGGAACCTTCTGCAGCAGCTTTTTTCCCTTTTAGCTCACTTAATTTTTATTTTAACACCTCAACTTAAATTGGGTTTTGTTTCACTCTGGCAGTGATTCATGTTGAGTTTGATATACTCATCCAAGCAGATTGAATATGTCAAGCGTTGCTAAAATGATGGTTTATAACATAATGTGTATTCCAGGTGAGCTGATGTGCACTATTCACACACAGAAAATTACTGTAAATTACTAGGATAACCTTTGCAGCACCGCTAGTCATTTCCACTATTCACACAGTCAGGAACATTATCACACTTAATAACATGTTAAAAGATGAGGCATGGGGCAATCCAGTAGATGGTAATGCAGCTCCTACAGATGCCTACGACCATACAAATCAACAGAAGAAGAAGGCAGGACTTACAAAACTAAGATCAAACTTTCAAACTAGGTAGTAAGATCAATTATTATCACCTCAGAAACATAGTTTAGTCCAGTGGTCTCCAACCCTGCTCCTGGAGAGCTACTGCCCTGCATGTTTTAGGTATCTCCTCACTCTAACTCGTTATCAAGCAGCTGAGGCTCGTCAAAGGGCTTGATAACGAGTTGATTATTAGAATCAGGTGTGTTAGAGTGAGGAGATACCTAAAACATGCAGGGCAGTAGCTCTCCAGGAGCAGGGTTGGAGACCACTGGTTTAGTTACTGTTTAGCCATAATATGAGAATATTTGTGACTTGGCCACCATGTTAAAAAACAGATGAGCCAAAACCAAGCACCGCCCAGCTCACAGTATGACACCCACACATCAAGTCTTGTGATTGGTTAGCTCCCTCTATATGAAATTGTGTTTTGTCAGACAAACATAGAATAGAATAGAATAGAATAGAATAGTCTTTATTGTCATTGTACATGTACAATGAAATTGAACGCAATCCTTATTGTTGCCATAAGTTAAAGTTAAAAAAGTTCTTATAAAAGATATAACTATATAAAAACAGGAAATGTTATAGAACATTTCAGGGATGGACTGCATGTGTGAAAGGGGCTTCAGTATATAATAATTAAATATGAAATGTCAGAAAGTGTTACAAAATATAAACCTGTATGCTATTATACATTATACAGTAATAATGCAGTTTTACAATACCCTGAATACTGCCTGGACTCCAGCCATCATTACCATCAGTTACAGTATATCATTTTATTCACTGGCTTCAACTCTGAGATCTGATGTAACAACATGAACAGAACAGATTCCAACAGAGCAGCAACACAAGCTTGTTTTTGGAATCCCTGTAAAGCTGCTGTCAGTTCCTGCAGATGTTTTACATTAAAAGCTTACCCTGAAAGAGGGGTGTGAAAAGGCTGCTCATCGCCCTGTTCACTAAGCCCTGTTCCCCAACATTATCATTGTTTTGTGTATTAAATCAAATTGATTCAATCATTTTTAACTCTGAAGTCTGTGCGATTTGAGTTATTCCTTCATGTAACAACAGCGCCCCCCAGTGACATAAGATCAACTCATGTACAGCTATGTTTGAGATTGCTGTTTAACTCTTGGAGGTTAAAAGAGCTAGATTACATGCTGCTTTACATATAAATCATCATAGATCATCATCAAGTGCAAAGGTTGGAGAGTTGGACCAGAGAGTGCAATGTGAGGCATGCAGCTCAACATAGCTGGCCCAAAAGATCAGGCATGTACTTAACTTCTGCCATTGGGCTATCACTACTGGGAGCAGTGTGGTGCCGCTCTGCAGTAATGGGTCGCTTAATTGCCTCGTGTAGGCGAAACTGGAGCAAGTGCCCCAGGCTGACGCAGTTGTGATCTTTGTTTTTAATAGCTGATTCTGGGTGGAAACTGTGGTCAATACAGATCATGACAGGGAGACCTGAAATGACCTGTGCAACCACTAGGTGTCATGTATTCCAACACAGACCCTTCCCTAGTGGAGTCCCTCTCACACAGCAATCTCTCAAGTCCCATCAGTGCTAGTAAAGCTGGGGTCCATGCTCACCACAGGCCAACCAGTAACCCCATTATGGGTCCAACTGAGGTCACCCCCTCCATCACCAATGCGGAGTACTTGACCATTAAGCTGGAGGATGTAGGTTCCAGATTCTTTGAAGACTTCCTGTTTCATAACTTCACAGCCAGCATTTGGCATCAGTTGGGCTCACCTTGATTGTTTATATCAGGCATGTCCAAGCTATTCCACAAAGGGCCATGTGGCGGCAGGTTTTTGTTCCAATCAAGAGCACATGATTCGACCAATCAACTGCCTGAATACTGAGATCAGTTGATTAAATGTGTCAAGTCTGGTGTGCCCCTGCTTGGTTGGAATGAAAAGCTGCAGCCACACGGCCCTTTGTGGAATAGTTTGGACACCCCTGGTCTATATGCTCTCCTAGATCTTCAGGTCTGTCAACTCCCACGCCAGCATGACCTTCTCCTGCGTCAAGCATCAGCAGAGGTCGAGCTGCGGCGGTTTGGGGTTTGAGAAAAAGGAGAACGATGACACAGGAGACTTTGGAACCACGTCGTCTTCATACAGCCCAGACACAAATGGTTAAAGTCAGATAAATAAATGCGTCTCGCGGGCAGGGTTACCTCGCACCACCATATCTAATGTTTCTGCGAACTCGGTGTCCTCGTCCTTATTGGTGCGATACGAGTCCTTGTGTCTGAACATGTAGAGGATCACGATGATGGCTAGACCTATTAGCATCAGGACGATGGTGATGATGATAACTGAGATCATAAGGACGAATGACGAGGACTTGTGGGACTGAACTGAGATGGCGTTTCAATCACTATATATTAGGGATGTAACAATATTGCCAATTTTGCGATATCGCAATAGTAAAAATGCCTTGATATGTTGTAGGACTGTGAAAAAAATCGATGGTAGATAAATCATTGGTATGAGATATTGGTATAAGGCGGGGGGGCGAGCGACTCCTGCTGTGCTGCTCCTGTGTTTTGTATGTTTTCAACATAGTTTAACGCTTTTCTGTGGCTTCTGAGAAACATCAAGAGTGTATTATGTTTTTTTTTCTCTCAGGAACCTGTCTTAAGTAATTTGTCTCTTTGTTTATGTTGTGTGTCTATGTGTTGTTCTTATTGTGCTGAGCCATGCCGAAGAGGATTTTCTGTCACGACAGACAATAAAGTTTTCACAATCTCAATCAGTCTCAATAGGGCGTTGTAAAAATATTTTTTTTCAGTCTTTTTTTTTCAACACCCAAATATCATGCTAATTATGACATCGTGGACTCTATATCATGATATTATCGTATCGTGGACTCTATATCATGATATTATCGTATCGTGAGTTTTTGGTATCGTTACATCCTTACTATATACTATAATCACAAAAGATGTCCTAGAAGAAGATAGACAATATCATTCACTTAAGATTTCTGTTTTTATTTCTGTATTTCTGTATATATTTAGTTTGTAGATCTAGATCAGAAATGCATACAAAAAAGTGGTTGATTGACATCTCCCTGACTCTCTTCATAGTTTAGTGCACCTGTTAGGATGGGGCTATTAAACTACCCAAATTAAATAACCTTTATGATTTTTTTATTTTTTATTTTTTTACTGAGTCCATGGAGTTTAGTTACATACTTAAATATTCAAGACTCAATTTTGGAATCATTTTAATCATCATTAAAGATTAGAGAATAATTAAATTAAAATGTTTTGCATTGCTTATGTGTACCTCACTTTATAATTAGTTTCTTCCTCAGTAGAACACTGGAACAAATCTGTTCCTCTTAGTAGACTGTTAATGTTCAGTGGAACCCTGACATACTGTATTGGGTGTCAAATTTGACCCATTTTGACATTTGAAAGCAGTAAAGACAGTAAATGACATGCTTTAAGCCTGTAATCGTATGACTATAGTGGCCAAGAATATACAAAAATAGAAATATTTAAAAATAATTTATTTTATTGCAGCTGGTATAAATACTTGTATATCGAGGGTGTTCTGAAACATTATTGAAGGATTAACTATCAATTTTTTAATGACTGATAACACTATTATAAAGGGATACTTGGTCCAGGTAAAATTGACCCACTCCATACTATGAGTACAATACTATAAGTGTAAGGGTTAAACAAACTGATTTCTTTCTTTATTCTTGTTCAGTACCATCTGTACCCTTCTTCTAACAGCTGAATCTGAACTATGATACAACCCTTTGTGTGTGTGTGTGTGTGTGTGTGTGTGTGTGTGTGTGTGTGTGTGTGTGTGTGTGTGTGTGTGTGTTCGCGTGTGTGTGTTTGGCCTACTATGTGGCTCAGCAGTAGAGAGGTAACTGTGGGACTCCTCATTGGCTGAGCAGGACAGTGACAGATGGACCTATAGGTCTAGAGGGGACTCCACTGTGTTAACACGCAGCTCACATGAACTGCTTTGTGATTGGCTAGATTTAGAGCCTCCCTTCTGCATGAGTGGTCATGTGTTGCTTTTTGAATGTGTGTGTGTGTGTGTGTCTGTGTGTGTGTGTGTGTGTGTAATAAATAACACATACACTTCATATGAGTAAAATGTGATGAGTATTTGTGGGACTCTTCGTGTTCACCTTTTATGTGAGCTTGTCATTAAAATCAGGATATAATAAAGACATTATTACCATTGTTGCTTTGTTAGTTGAACCCTTACAAAAAGCATTAGTGAATATATGAGTGTTCTTTTTTCCAACATGTGTCATATAATATCTCACATGTGAAATCTAATTGTCACCCGCTTTTCTGTATGGTCAGCATTCCCACACATCCAGGAACACCTGTTTTTTGTTTTTTTTAATGGAACTTTGCAGTAACAAATTTACCCCAAATATTGTGAAGGACAATGATTTTTCTTGGAACAGTGTTCATGTGCAACATTACCATCACGCTGATATATGAACTGTTACAGGTGTCACAGGCTCCAAATGTCTGTTTGGCCGACATCCCTGAAGTGGCTGCAGCTGAATTTAAAGCTCTGCTCAGTAACACTAAACTGAAATGAATTTGAATTCAGACAGGTATTAAAATACAATAATCACATCATCACACAAGATGCAGGTGCCCTTCAGCAGAATATGGGTGCCTGACAGCCACCCCTCCCACATAGCACCAACACAGTTTAACATCACAGACACACACATCAAAGCCTGCACACAGCTAACATACTAATTAACTGTAACATACACAACAGTGGCAGCAGGGTCAAACTGGTAACACAATTCATAAAAGCTCCATAGCTTTGGAGTCATTCTTTTTATTAATATGATTACTCAGGTGTCCATTCATGTCTAACAATACCAGTTGAGATCAACTCTGTAGAAATACTGATGAATATTTTGATGGCTTTTATTGACTCCTTGATCGGTAAGTGTGGTGGACGAAGGGAGTGGGGTCATTTGGACCTAGATGGGAACAGAGACATCCTCTGAATGCCTTGGGTGATGTGAGGCAGGGGGACAGGTGAAGGAGGAGCACTGTCTTGTTTGTGTTGTGAGGCGGTGGGAGGGTAAGCAGGCTGTCTACACATTCTTGTTTGGGAAAGCAGGCTGTCTACACATTCTTGTTTGGGTGTGGGCATCCCAAGGGCATGATGTAGGTTGGCACCGACTAGTCTGGATCCACTGATATTTGGGTGCAACCCATCAGGTTCTGTAGTCTCTGTACAGCTGTCAATAAACTTTATCCCATGGGTGAAGCACGTCACTGTCAGCCGTGAATTCAGTCCAAGGAGTTTGGTAAAAGATTTGATTCCTTTCCTCAAAGTTGGAATTGGTCCAGAAATGAGTACATCTTGCAATTTATGGTCACTCAGTTATTCCAGTTGCAGGTATTTTTATTTTTTATTTTTTGTCCATTTACCCACTCAACCTCTGGCCTTATGAACCAACACCTTGTTCATAAGACTTTTTCTTTTCCATAATTTGTGTGTATTTGGTAGCATTTTTGATATATACCCCAGGTATTACACATATCTTTCTTTAGAATACAGGATGAGAAAGATCTGTGCTCCTCACCTTAAAATTCCTGGTCATGTTTTGAAATGGGGAAACAATTTGGAAAGATACATAATTGTAATTTCAAATGAATTTCCTGCATTTCTACACCACCTACACAGTCACCTGCATTACTCTAGATGAGTTAAATTGAGGGTGCTATGATAACTAAAAATACATTAAGAACAGTATATGAAATGGCTTTACAACACATCACAATATAATTTGGATAATTGAACCTGGTTAAACAATGTTAAAGCAGAAGGTTATTGTCTCGATACTCACAAGGCCATATTCTAAGTGTAACAATTGAAACACAGTAAAGGTGAATGAGATGGCCTCACGACTAACCTAAAAACCCATTATTGGGAATTGTGTGAAAGTTTAAGAGCAACAGAGACACAGAGCATCACTGTTACCATAGTAACTCACTTTCACTCCTGCCTGTATGTGCAGGGTAAGAGAGGAGAAGGAGAGTCGCTGTGCTGCCAGAAGAACCACTGACTGAGATTATTCAGAGCAGCATACATGGGAATAAATTACAGTACAATGGGTTTGTGTAGCCTATATTTCTCACTGAATAAGTCGCTGCTGCATAGTGCTGCTGTTCCACTGTGCTGCTCTGTCTTGTCTGTCTCTGTGCTCTCAGTGTCATTCTTACATCTCACAGTGTCACAGTTATCAGTTATGAATGAATGAATGCATTTTATTTTTTCACCGTGTGAGAAAATGATGATCATGTGAAAAGTATAAATTGTGTGAGTTTCACAGTCAGTGTGTGAGAGTTGGCAGCCTTGATATTAGCTGTTACTCAGTTGCTCACACTCTGGGTTTGCAGACATAGTTTTTTATGTTTTCTTTTGCCAGTCAGAAAAACCTTGTATGCTAGGCTGGTCTAGCAGCAGAGGCTGTGATGTGGCTCTGAAACTTCCCAGTGTCCTGAAAGTCTGCCTTTCAACTGTAGATTATTTCAGTGTTCAAGAAGTGTTTTAGAAGAATATTCAGGAAATTAGAAAATGGAAGAAAAAAATCATTATAGCAAGCAGAGAGCTGAGGAAAAGACATCTGCACTGCAGCACAGCTGGAACTAATGATGCATTCCATTTACATCAGAAGTTCTAGCCAGGTTAGCCATTGATAGCAATATAAAAACACACTTTCCTGTATTTTGCTCATCCAAACATCATAGCAACATGTCCACAGAGAGAAGTTAGACAGTGCTGTGTGAACGACTGATTTAAAGAGACACAAATAAGACAGAAGTTCTAATAAACATGATATTACTACAACTTTCACACTGTTGATGCACAGGGGAGCTATCTTGGATTTTGTGGTGGAAGCTGGTGAGGTTCTTCCCATCTTCTGAGTCAGAAATCAGATTTCTGGCAGCATTTCAGTTGACTGGAAAATTCCGACTCAAATGGAACGCACCATGATAATCTCAGCATTAGTAATATCAGTATGCTATGAGGCTAAACTATGAGTCAATTTGATTAACGTCACCTACTTTAGCATGTTAGCATTGTCTTTGTGAGCATGCTTATGAAGGGAAAGAGAAAGGAGAGGAGAGAGAAGCACATTGTAAAATCAACATTGAAAATAGTAGGTCCAGGACAGGAAGCGATCTACCCGACGTCTACAACCCCAGGTTACCTGTGAGACGAGAGAGCACAGAAAACTCAGACAAAGAAGTTTAAGTTAGTGAATACATTAAAAGCACATGAATGTAAATGGATATAGATGGACAGAGAGAGGGAGGAGGAGAGAGGAGCTCAGTGCATCATGGGAGCCCCCCGGTAGTCTAAGCCTATAGCAGCATAAACTAGGAGCTGGTCCAAGACAAGCCTGGCCGGTCCTAACTATAAGCTTTATCAAAAAGGAAAGTTTTAAGCCTACTCTTAAACGTAGAGAGGGTGTCTGCCCTCCGGACTGAATCTGGGAGATGGTTCCACAGGAGAGGAGCCTGATAACTGAAGGCTCTGCCTCCCATTCTACTTTAAGAGATACTAGGTACCACAAGTAGGCCTGCATTCTGGGAGCACAGTGTTCTGGTAGGTACATAAGGTACTATAAGCTCTTTAAGATATGATGGAGCCTGACCAGTAAGAGCTTTAAAAGTGAGGAGAAGGATTTTAAATTCTATTCTAGATTTTATAGGAAGCCAATGCAGTGAAGCTAAAATAGGAGTAATGTGATCTCTCTTTCTAGTTTTTGTCAGAACGCGTGCAGCTGCATTCTGGACCAGTTGGAGAGTCTTTAGAGACTTTAGAGCCAGATAATAATGAATTACAATAATCCAGCCTAGAAGTAACAAATGCATGGATTAGTTATTAGAATAATGCCAGTAAACTGAAATTATTAAAATGTACTGATGTAATATTGATTAATGGTCCATGTGGTTCCACCCTGAAACCTCATGAACTTCCTGAAGAAAGAGGATATTTTCTAAATGTATGAAAACTCATGAATCAATAAGATATTAAAAGGTATCATGAAGGTTCTGAAACACAAGAGCTTCTAGCTAAGACTGGATTCATGATGTATGCAAGCTTTAATTAACCACTTTCTGAGGATATTATTATGTAGGTAAAATGCATCATTAGACCTCTCTGTGGTGTGTTTATTCTATCTGAGCATTAAGCCAGCTGCATATAGATTTGGCCTAGTTAGTATTAAAATGGGGAGTGATGACAGAGTGACACAGTAATGGCAGCCATTACTCAGATATGTCAGCTTGTACCCACCTGACTCCACACACACCCCTGCATCTCCCTCTCCATCTCTGTCTGTCGCTCTGTCTCCATCCTTCTTTCTGTCTCCCCTGACAGCATTCACTTATGGATTTCAGTGTGTCAGTGAAGCAGATAAATGTGTTTCTGGTGATGGGAGAAAGGGACAGAGAGAGTAAGCGTGGAGTATGAAATGATGAGGCTTCAATGATCCATGAGGGGAAATGGGGTCGGTGAAAAAAATAAATGAAGGAAATAGGAAAAGGGAAATATAAATAACTACAGAGCTGGTGGGTTTTGAACGTAACACAACAGTTCCAGCATGTCATAGAGTGAAAATGTATGAAGAGGTATGACAGCAGGCCTGAATCATCAGGTTAGAGTCCCTTGGGCCAAATGTTTGATGGGCGCCTAGCCAGCTTGGTTTGGTATGATAATGATTATACTATGTTTCATGTAACCTGTCCTCACACACACATACACACCTGTCGCTGTCTTTCTTTTTTTTTGTTTTACTGTTCTGCTATACAGGGGCTGTCTCTGTGTCTTGTGTGTCTGTCTGATGATCTCCTCCTCACCACCTCTTCGCCCTCTTTTGCTTAAAAACTGAATTGCGGTGGCAACCCGCTTCAACACCTCTCACCAGTACCATGTCTCGCCCTCTAACTGTTACTCTAGCTTAACTCACTACCAGTGCCAGACCCTTTTACATGATCAGGCACATGTTCATGGTGTTTCCAGTCAGAAAAAACATGCCGGCAGAGCAAAAAATATTGCGTATTGATGGTGAATATATAATACAGTCTTGTGAAACTTTTTCCTTTGGGTTTAAGCTAGATACTTACTCAAGTACTGTTGAGTGCCGATACCAAACAGTGGGTACCGGTACCGGTACTGGTATTGGTTCAAATGTGAAAGGTACCCAACCCTAATATTAACTCACACCAGGTTCATATTAGGCTATGAGTTTCAGTTAAGCCTTTTTAAAAGAATACAGAAACTTTACATATTTGATACAGTGTGTATCTGTGCTGACGCTGTGCACAAATATTGCGCCCAAGTTGCAGTAAGTTTCACCAAACGCACTGGCCCCGGACTCAAAGGGTCATTCTCTGTTCCATCCAGTGGAAAAATAACTAAGTTAGTGAATCTTTTATTCTTCAGATCTGTGCTCATACTGTGTGTCGTTGCCACAGCCAATGGCTGATCATCTGTAGACTTTTGTGCTTTGCGCTTCAACATCTGCTGCTGTCAGTCAGGTCAGTTTGGTCTGTAACAGTGTTAATTTTGACAGCAAATTTTGATTTAGTTTTAGTCATACTCTTTTGACTAAAATGTGCAGTGTTGGGATAATGCGTTACTGAGTAAGGAGTTAGAGTACTTGGATTACTTTTTGATGTAAGGAGTAAACTAACGTGTTAGGTCTGCAATTTAAGTACTCAGTTCTTTAGTTATGTTTTCAAAAACTTAATCCATTATTATTTTTTAACCAACTGTTCCTGTAGCTTTTTTATCGCAAGAAAAGAAAATTCACCACGAATTTGCACCATTACTACCTGGCTATGTGCTACTGTTCTATCACTGTGCGCAGATAGGACAGCATTCACTTTGTGGAAATATTGACATTATGTTGAATTTATGGGAGGAAATAAGAGCAAGAACATTAAAGTAACATGAAAGTTGAGCCTGAGTAACAAGAACCTGTTGTGGCAGTGATGTAGATGTGTTTAAAAGCCTGTATTAGGTTTATAACTTGTATGTGAGCTTATGTTTGAGAAGCCACTTTAATACAATAAAGACTGTAAATGGGACATTGTGTCATTCCTGCTATTAGTGTAAAGATTTACAGATGATGGATCAGACTTGGCTGTGTGATGATGGTACAGTCATTCTATTTAAAGGAGGTCTGGACTAAAACAACATGAGCAATCACAAAGTAACACTAAAGTACTCTAACCAGTTCCTTTTCTCAGAAGGTAATGCTGGGATGTAACTAGTTACTTTTCTCAGAAGGTAATGCTGGGATGTAACTAGTTACTTTTCTCAGAAGGTAATGCTGGGATGTAACTAGTTACTTTTCTCAGAAGGTAATGCTTTATTGTAATTAGTTACTTTTAAAAGTAACGTTCTCCAACACTGGTCTCAAGATCTCATATTGAGGGAGGTTTGTGTGTAGACCCATTGTTAGTGAATAGTAGCACTACCAATTGAACTCTTTTTTTTTTTTTAACTTACTTTTTTATTTGACACATACAAACAAACATACATAAATTTAACAAACACCAAGGAGATGTATATTGTATAAAATTACACTTGCTTGAGATTCTTGAAACTGAAAGTCTTTTCTTTTTTTCCATGTTGAATATTCTTTGTATATATCAGTCCGTGTTCTTGTACTTGTACGTCATATTTCCATAGACCATTTCTCCACTCTATTCTGCCTTGATTGGCATGTTACCGATTACGTGAGCTTTGCCATTTGGAAAAACAATATTACAGATACTTATATTTTTAGAAAACAATAGTACCGAGTACGTGTACTTTACAAAATAAAACAACAACAGTACATATTACAAGTACTTATCCTGTGAGAAAACAACAGTACAAAGTACAAATACTTTACAAGTGTAAAAAACAACGCTCCAATGGGAGAGAAAATAAAATAAAATAAAATAAAATAAAATTGGAGGTGATTAGAGGTTTGGCATCGCTTTTTTTAATAATGTCCATTTTTTATCAAACATGACTGTTTTCAACTGTAGTCTCGCTGTAATTTTCTCCATGACAAATACATTTTTTACCCTGTCTCTCCATTGTGCTATGCTTGGGGACAGTGGTTTCAACCACGAAGCTGTTATGGTCTTTTTTGCTACCAGCAGCAGGACTCTTAGCAAATATTTAGATCTCTTGTCTGTCATAGTATCAGGAATTATACCCAAAATATACAATGATGGTTCCATAGGGAAATTAATACCCATAATCTGTTCAATTTCTTTCTGAATATTTTCCCAGAAGTCTTGTATTTTGGGGCAATCCCAAAATATATGGGTGTAATCCCCTACAGCTCCACACTCCCTCCAGCATTTATCAGATGTATTGCTATATTTTGATGTAATAAACGGAGTGTTAAAGTAGCGCATTTTCACTTTCCAGTCGAATTCCCTCCATGTTGGGCTGTTAGTTAATTTGTGTCCTTCTATAAATGTTTCCTCCCACTCTTCTTCTGATATTATGATGTTAGCTTCCAGCTCCCATTTTTCTTTTATATCAAAATTGTTATCATTCGATTCGTGTTGTAGAGCTTTATAAATTTTTGATATAACCCCTTTTTTTGATTTGTCTTCTGAAAATGACCATAACACTTCTTCTATTTTAGATGGTGTCTTGCAAATTTTCTCCCATTCCTGGTGTTTTTGTAGATAATCTCTTAGCTGCAAGAATTTGTAAAAATCATTAGCTGGTAAGTTAAATTCTTTTTGTAGTTGTGTGAATGATTTCAATGTTTGTCCCTGAAACATTTGATCAATATATATTAGCCCCTTGTTCGCCCATATGTTAAATCCTGAATCCATGGTAGATGGTATAAAGTCTGGGTTCTTTGCTATCTTAGTAGCCCTGCTTACTGAATTTGACAACTTCAGCTTCTGTCTTACTGCTGCCCATATTTTCCAATTGAACTCTTTTAAAGTGAAGCATCACCAGAAGCAGTAACATGTTAACACAGCTCTGATAGTGCTGGAGGGAAGAATCAGTAAACTGGGAGGCTTCCTTCAGTCATATGAAATGAACAGTGGAGTATTCCTGTGAATCTGTTGTTATGTTTGCAATTTGGATCCTGTGCAGAAATGGACTCCATCATCAGCAATTAGAACTAACATATACAAAGTAAATAACTTATGTTAATGCATGTTACGGCTGTTGTTGACAAAATGCAATCCATAATTGAGTAGGATGTTTGATTTAGTTAACCCTTACACACTGTTCATATTCTGTATTAAGTATTGCTTTATAATGTTAATAATTGTGTTCATGTTTTCTTTAGATTTGACATTATTATAGTGAAAATATATTCACAATCACACATATCATTTTTGTTTTCTTTCCATTTTTGGACATTCTACATCACAACAGGAAAAGTCATAGTATATAATGAAAATAAAATAAAATTGAATATTACGCTTCATGATAACATTTAACATCCTCCATGTGCAAAAAACATATAGGCCTGATTTTTAAAATGTGTCAATTGTTGCACATTCTAGGCCACTACAGGAAAAATCATGAAATTTCAGGCTCCAGTTTTTAAATGCTTTCAAATGTCAAAATGGGTCAAATGTGAATACCTGAATACCATGTAAGGGTTAAGTAAATGATCTTAGTTTCCTCCAGCAAGCAATAACTTGTAACATGTAAGGCAGAAAGAATCTTCATTCACCTCATAAAAAAAAGGAAAAAGCAAAATTCACGGATGTGACATCATTAAGTTTTTGCTCATTCAAGGTCTGAATCCAGAGAGGAGAGAGTGGTCGAGGCATATATGACGTCTAACTCTGTCCCCCTCCCCCTCTCATCCTCTCTCCATCTCTCTCTATACCCAGGTTCTACAATTCACACACACACACACACACACACACACACACACACACACACACACACACACGGGGTGGGGGGGGGGGGGGGGGGGGGTAGAGATGGAGGGAGCTGTCAATCCTTTATTTGCTTACACATCCCTCAAAACTGCTGTGACTCTCTCTCTCTCTCTCTCTCTCTCTGTCTCTCACACACACACACACACACACACACACACACAAACACACACATATAGTCTCTAGTCTCAGCAGTGAGCAGAGGAAGGCAGGGTGAGGAACCTCCACCACTATCACAGAGCGGCTCCTCGCGTGTAGCCGAGCCGTCATGAGCCGGTCAGCGGGAGTCGGTACCGCCGGGGAGGAGGAGGAGGCTGGGTAGGAGTGAGAGAGAGAGAGATAGAGGAATAAGGAGAGAAGGAGAAAGAGAGAGAGAGAGAAAGGATTTCTTCTAATTAAATGTCTCTCGCTCTCCGTTTGCATCATGCTGTACTTCCAGCTGGTGATCATGGCCGGGACCGTCATGCTGGCCTACTACTTCGAGTATACTGACACCTTCAGCGTACACGTGCAGGGCTTCTTCTGCTACGACACCACCTACACTAAACCGTACCTGGGACCGGAGGACAGCAGTGCCGTACCGCCCGTCCTGCTGTACGCTGTGGTGGCCGGGCTGCCCACGCTGCTGGTGAGTGCACGCTTCGTTACTAAAGTTCTACTACTACTGCATGCTGTCACACCCTCAATCATTCAGTATCTACAACATGATCATGATCAAGTATGAAATGAGTGGAAAAAATTCCCCCCTCCTCCCCCCAATACTTTTAGTCCTTTTTATTGCATCCAAATACTAGAAGCTCAATACACTCAGATGTATGCTTCATGTATACTGTGATCACTGTGGTGCTGAAATATCAGTTGACTTAAAAAAAAAGAAAAAGAAAAAAAGACTGCTATCCATTTTTGATAACCGACTCATGATTGAGGTAATTTATCACCCAAAAACAGCCGACAGTGCTGCAGCTTCTCCAACGTGAGGCTCCGCTGCTCCTCTCAAATTTACAGGATCAGTGTGAATCATATCTTTGGGTTGGGATGTCGGATAAAATAAGATCTATGAAGACATCACCCTGGGCGCATAGACTAAACAATTATTTGTTTTAATAGGAAATCAGGATGTGTACAGTAAATCTATCAGATGTGCTACAGACTTGATTTCTTCAAAGTGGAGCAATAGTAGATGGTTAATGGTCAATTTGATCAATTATAAGCTGTCATGTCAAAACAGTGCTCCCAATATTCTTTTTTTTGGATTTGTGTCCTCTTAACCCTCTTGACCCATTTTTTCTTTTTACATTTAAGAGCTGTAATAAACACCCTGTGCACATTTCTTCAAGGTGGACGTTCCCTAATGTCACCCACATTTTACAAAAATGGTAATAAAATGCCTGTTTTTACATTTTTGTGTGGCTGATACACATTTTTATATATAAATGTACAAATTTGACCTGTGTCAGCATTCATTCATTTGACATGTCGACATATTCATGACATTCTATAAAATGTTCTTCTGGACCATAAAATACTGATTGTGAATGTTTCATAAGATTAACCAAACATTTACCAATGACTGATTTATGAATGTGAAAATATAACTTTCAGATCATTGTAATAAATAATATTATTTTTATTTTTATTATCTGAAAAATAAACAGAATGTGGTGTAGCAGAATATGATTTGGATTCTTTGCTATGCTATAAATGAACTCAGGACCTGTCATATTTATTTTGCGACCCCTCTGCAGGATTTCGACCCCCATATCGGGAATCACTTGGTAATTCTGATTCTTTAAGAAATAGCCTCTGTGCAGATCACTGCTGATCTTTGTATGATCAGAGATATATTTTTGATTTAACTGAACATGACTAGAATATATATTTAAACTGTCACATACTGACTTGTCAGCTCAGTCCTGATCAAATGTAAAACCTGTACTGACTTGATTTCTTTAACATGGAGCGATGAGAAATGACTAATGATCAATCCGATGGATTATTAGCTGTCTATTCACAGGTGATATTGGTTGTGATGTGACTCTTTATAAAGCCAAAAATGACAAGATCAGATATAAAATGGCTTATAGATTCTGATTTCAGTCCACAGCATCAAATATGAAACCTGCTTGTTTATCTGTATTGATTTGATTTCTTCAAACTAGAGTAGTGCAATCTGATGAATTATTACTTCTTCAGAGGGAATATTGACCCTGAGTATTTGTGACATGATTCAGCTTCTATGTCTTTTGCTGTTGACTTTGACCTGAGCCATTGGTCCATGATACAATGTCAAAAATGACTAAATCAGATATAAAAATGGATCATAGAGACTGAGTGGTTTTGGCATTGGTCAGTAAACAAGATCAAATGTGAAACCCTACTGTTAGGGGAGGTCACCATTATCCAGATCCACAATATGTTTTGACTTTTGAATTTTAAGGTCATAATGTGATTTGATTTTTGATTTACAACATTCATTTTACGACTATGCTATTGTTAAGACTAGGGCTGGGCAATAAATTGATATTTTATCAATA
Source organism: Scomber scombrus (assembly GCF_963691925.1). Lineage (NCBI taxonomy): Eukaryota > Metazoa > Chordata > Actinopteri > Scombriformes > Scombridae > Scomber > Scomber scombrus. Next base: position 1,471,508 of record NC_084989.1, read on the forward strand.
TCGTGATCGTGATCGAAATCGTATTAGATTTTGAATATCATAATATGGTGATATGGAATAAGTGTCCTGCTTATAAAGGCTGCATTACAGTAAAACATTTCATTTTCTGAGCTTAACAGACTGTTCTATTATCTGCCTTTATCTACTTAGTCATTATATCCACATTACTGATAATTATTTAGCAAAAATCTCATTGTGGAAATATTTTGTGAAAGCACTGATAGTTGTTCCTTCAATATTGTCAAAATATCAATATCGAGGTATTGGGTCAAAAATATTGTGATATTTAATTCTGTCCATATCACCCAGCCCTAGACTATCCAGACTAACAGATCATTGTTTTCATGCCCCGGCAACTATAATTTACCTTTTCAAATTCTTCTTTAAAAAGACAGACTACATGGTATCAAGTGTAATAAGCACCATATTTTTTTTAAATTAACCAAACCAAGGCCATATGGTCACATTTTAAAAATGTATTTAAAATATAATTAAAATGACTTAACTCATGTACTGACATGATTTCTCAATAGTTGAGAATGAAAATGAATCATTTTCAAATTAACAATCATTGGTCATCTTTTCCCACCATCAGAGGCAATATTGGTCCCAAGTGATCCCCAATATGTTTTTTCTATAAAAGTTGTTAAGAGTCGTTGTTAATTGTTGTTTTTTTGGCCACTTGGGGGCAGCACAGTAACATTAACAAAATATCACAGTATATATATAAATGAGCAGTTGCCTATTCATTTACATACTCAGCAGACACAGAGCAACAATAGCATGCATTTGGAGTTGTGTTTTTGTCCACCTGATGAATATCTACCAGCTAGTGTGCTAGCTTTGTCCATGAGCTGCCTTGTGCTGGGCAGGTAGTGTACATGTAGGTAAGTGTAAGTGCAGATGTGGGTTTATCACAGTTTTCTCACTGACAGCAGCTGCCTGCTGATTGCTTGAAATAAAGCTGAAACATCATATGAAAACAATGAGGGAAAAGAGGCAAAAAAGCTTCATAGAGCTGAGCAGAGCTGGGTTTGTCACTTGAAGCCAATTCACATTCCACATTAATCAGCCCATTGTTAACATGGACATTTAGATAGGTGCAGCTTTAATATACCGTTTACTTGTAGTCTCCAGGTGACCTTTGCTTGATATTTACTCAAAAATATGGCAACACTTGCGTCATCGCTCATTCCACCACATCTAATATGAAAAACATGTTTATCTATTGATTCTGTGTCTTCAAAGCAGAGCAGTACAGCATGACTATTTTGAATCAGTCCGATGAGTTATTTGTCTCCGAGCTGTAGTGAGAGGATCACATGTCCCCGCTGCTCCCTCATGTGATTATTTATCTTTAAAACACAGCCTAGCCTGCATAGATTTCTGATGATTTGTGCTTGATCTTGGCTTTCCATTTTAATCATAAATTAACTGGATCAAATTTGAACTGGACCACAGAGACCTCTAACATTACCATCAAATCTCCCCGGCTCCTGAATGAGTGATGCTTGTGTTTTGTTTCACTGTTCTTTCATTAGCTCTGCCAATTACAAGATGATTGTGCAATGGACTTAAAACATGCAGCCAATAGGGGTGCAGTGTACCTTGAATGTTAAGTGCAGTGATTATTGCTGCAGTGGCTGGTCTGTAGCTTTCAGCGCAGGCTTACACACAGTGACCCTGCTCTGGCTACACGTAGGACTGCCTGTACGCCTCTGTGTCTGTTTCAGCTGCTCCACTGCTTGGCTGTCTATAACCACACACACACACACACACACACACACACACACACACACACACAGCTGAGCTTACTATGAATAACTGAACACTGCCCAGCACATCACACTGACCACAGTCTCACAGCAGTAATATTACATTTAACCAAATGTAGCCACATGAGTTTGCTTGATCTCCTCCGCTGCCCCAGAGGTTGCTCTTTGATTTTCAGTCATGCTGTGTAGTGTAGACATGTGGAGTTTCAACGCAACACATGCTTAGATCTAACCCGGTGGGGTCGGCTGTGGCTCAGGAGGTAGAGCGGCCATCCTCCAATTGGGAAGATTGGCGGTTCGATTCCCGGCTCATCCAGTCCACATGTCGACGTGTCCCTGGGCAAGACACTTAACCCCAAAATCGCTCCCGTTGCTGCACCAACGGTGTTCATTCTCCATGGTAAGTCGCTTTTGATAGAAGCGTCTGCTAAATGACTAAATGTAAATGTAAATGTAAACCAAGCATATGACATGTCAGTCAGTCGGTCACTACTGTGGTCCAGACTAGGAATATCATTAACAGTTAATTTTGCTTTGGATGGACTGTCACCCATTAAGTAACTAACTGGTTAACTTTCATTTTTAAAGTTGTGATGTAGCTTTTTCCCCCGAACAGAATAGAATAGTCTTTGTTGTCATTGTACATGTGCAACAAAATTGAAAGCAATCCTTATTGGTGCCATAACTAAAAAAGTTTTTGTAAAAGAAAGTAAAACTATAAAAAAATAAATATTTAGTACTAAAACTAAAAGGAGGACGTGCAGCAGCAGTGTGCAGCAGTCGGTCATAGTGAGTTTTTATTGCTTGACTTTTCACATCAAAGTGTTTTTCAATGCTTCTACTCACAGTAGCTCTCAATGGCATAATGTACTCAAGCTTGAGGTACTGAAATAGGTCTTTGAATCTCTTGCCCTCTACTACACTGATTGGCAGCATATTGGTCATCAACTGGGTGATGGTGTGGCACTGGCATGCATCACACTTCTCTCCCTCAGCTAGCAGCAATATGATATTTGGCTGCAACTAGGAGCAATCCTTAGTCAAAAATAATTTTATATGGCAGTTAGCATTTATAAAACTACCTGTTTGTCTTTTTGAGCTCCTTATTATATGTGGCAGTGATATTTGGCAGCTTAAAATATATCCAGTGGGAAGTCTAGGCCTATAGCAGCATAAACTAGGAGCTGGTCCAAGTTAAGCCTGAGCCGGCAGTAACTATAAGCTTTATGAAAAAGGAGCCTTTTAAGCCTGCTCTTTAAGGGTGTCTTCACCCTAGACCCAAACTATAAGATGGTTCTACAGGATGGGAGCCTGATAACTGAATGCTCTCCCCATTCTGTGGGAGAGAGTGCCTTTAAGTCCCATATTAGGGAGCGAAAGTAAGCATATTTCAGGCTGTGCTGCAAATTTTGCCAATCCGTTCTTTTTTCAATCTGGCTCTCAGAAGTCCCCCAATGGTTTGGAAGTTCAGGACTAAATCCCTGGAATATGTCTTTAAAACAGAAAGCTGCTGTTATTATATATATTTTCTTCTTCTACATATATATTTGTTATAATGTCAGCAAATAGCATTAAAAGACCGTTTTAAAACCTCTCTCCATACTCTCTTACTTCCCCATTTTGTCTGTATGAAGATCGTTTAAAAACGGCTCTCTAATAGACTGTTTCATTTTTAAAAAAGACCATTTCTTCAAGTAGCTGGGTTTTGTAGTTTGTCTTTTTTTAGCAAATTTACTCAAACAGGAGAAAATTGTGAATTTGTTTGGATCTATTTTCATTGACTTTTTATTTTGGTATGAGGTATGGCACAGAGGTATTGTGTACTCACACAATAGCTCACTGTCGGTTGTGTCAACAATAAGAATATTATTGTACTTTTTTTCCCGCTCTAAAGCTACTTCAAAAAGTACTATGATAGAAAATGATGGCAGAAGAAACATTCCACCGTACATGAACTATTCCTATGTGTAATATATGTAAAAAACCTTTTCAGCAACACTTAAACTCATTAACATATCTGATATTTCAAATCAGCCCACACTGTCACATTGTCACATTACCAAAGATAAGACAACACTGACAATCATTAAAACAGTAGTTATGCTCACTGTGATGGATTTTCTGTTGGAACAAGTTTCACAAGTCTGCAAGTTAGTTTTGAGCTGCTCTGAAGTAAGGTGAAATCAATGCATGCCTGGAAAGAAGAAATGAGTGTAATCTATACAAGGTGTACTGTGGAAGGTGATGTAAGTCTTATGTGATCTTATAGGAAGATGTATGGAGAGAGGGTGAGTTCATGTAATGAATGTCAAAAGAAGAAGAAGAATCAAAAGTCAAAACTCTGTCAGTGCTGGATGGAAAGAATTTGTTAAAACTTTCCTTGATCATTTACCACAGACTGTGTAATCTGGTAACATTGTAAATACACAGCGTATTCTACTCTTTCTTAACAATAAGCTATAATATACATTTCACCCAAATGAGCCGTTCTCTGAGCTGGACATATACTACTGATTTGATGTTATTATGATAATAATAACTGTATCATTGATAATGAAAATGAAAGAAAGAAGTAGAAGAAAAGATCAGGTTCATCTTTTTATTCTTTTTTTCTCTCTCTTGGTGTTAATCTCTTGTGCTGTGCTGTCTTTCATCCTCTGGTGTTGAGTCATTATCTTTAAGGTCCAGGACATAATCTCAGTATGTCTCTCAGCAACTTCTCCAGTCCTTCTTCAAGACCCATGAAAACTCAATTCTTCTACCACGTGCCTCCTGTTGTAAACTTTATTTAAAAAAGTTTTGATTCAGTCTTTTAAAGCTTTACTGTCTGCAGTATTCTGATCTTCTAAGTCTCTGATTCTTTTTTTTTCTGCATTGACTTGTCTCTCTTCTTCCAAGTCTTTCATTGTGTTACTGAATTCTCTTTGTTCAAATGAATCTTTGTGGTCCACCACCTCAGATAGAAGTTGCTGTGCCCAGCCAGGTGTCTCCTCGTTTGTCATTGTCTGTTTTTTTTACTGCTTAGTGTCTTTCTTCATTTTAGATCTAGCTTCCCAAGCTAGAAGAAAGGCAAACGTTTGACATTTTCTAGCTAACTTTGATATTTAAACTTGTCATGTGTTTGTGGTTCAGGATGTTTTCCTACCTACGTATATAGTTTCTAGTAGTCATATATCATATATTAGTTACTTAAACGCTCCAGCAGAGCAGTAAACAGAAACAAGTTTTACACAAACATAAAGACTAAATGTCATATTAAGAAGACTTAACTTAATCTGCTGAGACTATAGAAGGATTTTTGTGCTCTTTCTGAGACTATTGATTTTGCCCCCTTTCCCCTTACACTGACATTGCTCTATGAAGGGATCTCTTTTCTGAACAGAAGAATTGATTGCAACAATCAATAACTCTTTCCATGTACATATGGACATATGAGTATTTTCCTTTAAAAGAATTGAAAAAACCAAAACCTTTCTTTAAAATGACATCATTTTAACTGTGAATCAACCAACCTTACTGTTAACTGGCCTGCTACTGGGGACTGTTTGCTACTGAAGTACTTTTGGCCATATGTCTTTCTTTGCACACAAGGACATATCCTTGAAAACTGTGAAAGCACTTGTTGCTCAGTTTTCACACCAGCACATCAGGGATTTTATGGAGTTTTTTTACTTTTGGCCACTTGGATAACTCAGTGTCTCTCTCAAGAGTAGAGGAGGAGTTTGATTAATCTACTTTATTCATGTAGACTCACAGTTCCACTTTCTTCAAATTGTTGGTCTGATGTAAAGACAGAAAGACTAGACAATAATATACTCACACATTTATGTATATAGGAAGCCAAGTTACTGTTCCAGTAGTAAGTGTTTCTACCATATCCATGATGACTGCTCATAAGGTCTGATTTACTAAAGGTCTGCGTGTGTAGAAACGTGTGCAAACTTGACATCACCCGCAAAAAATGTGCAAGTTGATCTACTAACACAGCGCATTGAGGTTTGTGTCTTTAAACTGTGCAAGATAGTACGCGCTGTCCATTTAGTAGTTTACCATAATGAATGTAATATGAGACGTTTTAACCCCAGTGTGAAAAATACAGGGAGGAGAAAATGTAAATATGTTATTTAACACACACATTGTGATTTACCAAACCTGAAGGTATTATTTCTGATGCTAACTGTGTCTATAAATAATACCTTTGAAGGACAGGTATTAACCTGCTGCTCACTGCACACAGATGACTTCTGTTACTGTAGAGAGGAGGAGACGGAGGCACAATGACAGAATACACACAGGACAGAGTGGAATATTTGTGGTTTTATTAACAGCATTGACTTCATCACTAATATTCTCCCATATGTTGGTTTTTCTCGTAATATTAGTTTTTGTTATAACTCAATATATTAGTTAACCTCTTCCACTAGAACCTGATCACATTTCATTTTGTTCTTGCAGCTTTCTGCTCGTCCAAACTCTCCATAAAGACACAAAACCCTCATTTAAATACTGCTGTCTCCACCCTGTTGCACCTGTTTTCATTTACACAGTTATTCTTAGTAGATCACACGCAAAACACACACAAATGACACGCGCAATCTATTGCACTGTGCACGCAATTTAGTACCCACTATTTGGGATCTTAGTAAATCAGGCCCTTTGTCTTCTAAAGTCATCTTCTTAGCTGTAATCTCTGTCTACAATCTTCAGCCATGTCCACTCTCATTACTGATTGGTGATTACTGTCTAACATGAACAAAGTGTCAGTCTGAATAATGACGTGAAAACTGATGCAGTGCAGTTTGATTATGAGGACTGACCTCAGACTGTCAAACTAGGGACGTTAATGTGGACCCATAACAATGTTGAGCTTTTTGGATATAATGTCCAAATGAAATCAAAGTGTTATCATTTTTGCAGTCAAGAGTAATGCAAATGTATTTCTTTTATATGTATATATATATATATATATATATACACATGGGGGATGCACCTAAATGAAAATTCTTGGCCGAAAACTGAAACACCGAAAGAAATTATTATGCCAATTATTAGTACCATTGCATTTAAGGCTATGACTGTGTACTAACCTCACTAAAATCAAGGCATTGCAATTCAAAGAATTAATCAATTACAAAAGTATGAACATATTTATTTAGCACTGACATTACAACAATGCACAATATAAAATTAAATTAAGTTAAAAATAAAATGTTAAACTTGACCCCACTCATGTGTACATTAAATAATAATGTGACTGACTGGCCTGCTGAAAGATTGTAAAATTAAATATGTTCTCGTATAAAAACACAAAGTGCATTTTAAAAAAAATTCTGTAGGACTACTACGAGGGTCATTCCAGGAAATCGGTACCTTTTCAACTTTCAGAATTTTAAATATAAAATCATTTTTATCACAATTTTAAAAGTATCTATGGAAAGAAGATTAAATCCACTTAATTATCCACTCCATGATACAATTTATCTGTCAACCTTGTTACGGACAAAATTGTTACTATATCAAATATTTGGAATTAGAATTGTTTAACAGTTTACACATGTATGGACAGTATTTCAGTCCCTTTTTTCACTGGGATTATTTAAGATTATGAATATATTTTTAAACATTCAATTTCATCATTCAGATGACCAAGAACATCACATTTTTAAAAAGAGACCTCATATAAATTAAGATATATATGCATTTTTATGAGAGAAGTATTGAATAAAAGGTAGTTTCCAAAACATTTTACAGTCTTATTTGGAATGGTTATACCTGGGTGGCCCTTCTAATTATCATTTTTATATTTTTATCAAATTAATGACAGTAACAGGACTGTCATATGAAGTAACAGGACTGTCATATGAAGTAACAGTACTGACATATGAAGTAACAGGACTGTCATATGAAGTAACAGTACTGACAAGAGTAACAGTACTGACATATGAAGTAACAGGACTGACAAGAGTAACAGTACTAACATATGAAGTAACAGTACTGACATATGAAGTAACAGTACTGACATATGAAGTAACAGGACTGACATATGAAGTAACAGTACTGACATATGAAGTAACAGTACTGACATATGAAGTAACAGTACTGACAAGAGTAACAGTACTGACATATGAAGTAACAGGACTGACAAGAGTAACAGTACTAACATATGAAGTAACAGTACTGACATATGAAGTAACAGTACTGACATATGAAGTAACAGGACTGACATATGAAGTAACAGTACTGTCATATGAAGTAACAGTACTGACATATGAAGTAACAGTACTGACATATGAAGTAACAGGACTGACATATGAAGTAACAGGACTGACATATGAAGTAACAGGACTGTCATATGAAGTAACAGTACTGACATATGAAGTAACAGTACTGACATATGAAGTAACAGTACTGACATATGAAGTAACAGGACTGACATATGAAGTAACAGGACTGTCATATGAAGTAACAGTACTGACATATGAAGTAACAGTACTGACATATGAAGTAACAGGACTGACAAGAGTAACAGGACTGACATATGAAGTAACAGTACTGTCATATGAAGTAACAGTACTGACATATGAAGTAACAGTACTGTCATATGAAGTAACAGTACTGACATATGAAGTAACAGTACTGTCATATGAAGTAACAGTACTGTCATATGAAGTAACAGTACTGACATATGAAGTAACAGGACTGACATATGAAGTAACAGTACTGACATATGAAGTAACAGTACTGACATATGAAGTAACAGGACTGACATGTGAAGTAACAGTACTGACATATGAAGTAACAGTACTGACATATGAAGTAACAGGACTGACATATGAAGTAACAGTACTGACATATGAAGTAACAGTACTGACATATGAAGTAACAGGACTGACATGTGAAGTAACAGTACTGACATATGAAGTAACAGTACTGACATATGAAGTAACAGTACTGACATATGAAGTAACAGTACTGACATATGAAGTAACAGTACTGACATATGAAGTAACAGTACTGACATATGAAGTAACAGTACTGACATATGAAGTAACAGTACTGACATATGAAGTAACAGGACTGACATATGAAGTAACAGTACTGTCATATGAAGTAACAGGACTGACATATGAAGTAACAGTACTGACATATGAAGTAACAGTACTGACATATGAAGTAACAGTACTGTCATATGAAGTAACAGTACTGACATATGAAGTAACAGTACTGACATATGAAGTAACAGTACTGACATATGAAGTAACAGTACTGTCATATGAAGTAACAGTACTGACATATGAAGTAACAGTACTGACATGTGAAGTAACAGTACTGACATATGAAGTAACAGTACTGACATATGAAGTAACAGGACTGACATATGAAGTAACAGGACTGACGAGACACATTCTTCAGCACACTGTACATATTTGTATCTTTTAAAAACATTACTGCATTTATTATTGTTGTTGTTATTATTATACCTTATAAATAACTGTATCTTTGCAGTAGCATGGAATTTGCATAGTTATATTAGTGAAGCATATTGAATTCTAAGAAATGTAATGTTTTGAGGGGTTTGTAGTCGGGATCATGAATTCCAGATAAAGTTCTTTTAGCTGGTATTTGGTTTCCTTTTCTTTAACATTACAAGATAGGGGTGAGGTTCTGTAGTGAAGCATTTACACAAATACATCTTTAACAAGAGATTTAGAAGAATGTTACTTTAATTGAAACTGATCCTCACTACACTGGTCAGAGAAATCAACTGGCAACATTAAAACCAGGCCATAAAGACCTATCACACATCACAAGTCTCTTTGTAGTAGGTATCAAAATTCACATTGAGTTCCATCAAATTGAATTCCATCAAAGTTAAGAAGGTAAATAATAACATGGTGAACTTGCAACATCACAAGAGCGTTAACACTCATCACACGTCACATGCCTCATTGAAGATGAGTGAAACACTGAGAACAGCAATACAAATCATCACATATGAAAGTGTATCATCTTCACATTAAAGCTGAAAACATACTTTACCCTAAGGCAAGGATAAAAGTAAATGCATAAACATCTGAGAAATGATGGCATGTGTATAACCTTTGTGTAACAGTTTAGAGACTAACTAACTAACTGTACTAACATAATATTAGAAAGTAATACTTTCCTATCACTGAGGGAGGTAGCACCATAGGAAATGAGATTTAAAACTTAGAATGTAACCATACTATAATTAATGTTAACAAGAAACGGAGATAAAGTGTTGAAAACAGAACAGGAGAACTACTGCACCAATAAATCTATGAATGTGAGAAATCTCTCATTGTACTTTGTAAGATCCAACCATATATCGCTTTGGATCGCCACATGGCGACCAGTGATTGGTAGTGGGGCTGGGATGAAGCGAAGCACATCGTCATAGAGGTACCAGATTACATCATCATGAATAGGCCAATAGAATTAATTTGGACCTCCACTGTGCATACATTTGACCTGGATGTTAGTGTCATCTGTTGCAATACCTGGGTAAATGTCACCATCATACCTGACCATACACCACTTTCCAATGATGTCTGTACTAGTCCAATCAACTGCACTCAGAGTTTAGTCATGCATACTAATAGCATCTGTAAAAGTGTATTGAAGTATACATATAAACAATTTAATCAAAACAACAATATTACATTATCTTTATAATAAGACAGCAACCTCAATAGTATCACCTTAATTCATTAAATGTTAGATGCATATACTAACAAATGTTACTAAGACTGTAATAAATGCTCATATGTCACCCACATTTCATAATATGGGCATCAGCTCAATGATACACACAAGATAACTTTTAAAAATGTTAGCAATTTATCTAAATAAACTTTTTAAACTGTGTGAAAATTGTACATTATATAAATTGCAACCAGATCTTAATGGTGTTAGTAACAATCGGATTAGCAGACATGTATGGGACACTGCTGGGAGCTGACAACAGATTATAGAGTGTAACGAAGCAGAGGGTGACAACTCAATATGTACCCAGGGGGGGGGGGGGCAAGATTCTGACAGTTTACAGTTAGCCCAATACAGAAGCTTGTTAATGTTAGAAGCAAAAAAATAATAATGACGGAACAAATGTGTTTCTTAAATGTATAATAGTTTTTAATTATTAAAAATAACATGTGTTTTGGTTGGGGATAATTGCCAGGGATGGTCTGGAAAATACGTGGCTCACTATTTAATGCAAGGTCACACAATATACACTCATCGAGCACTGTGTCAGGAACACCTGAGTAATCTAATGCAATCCAATACAACAGCTCTGCCATGAATTCTAGTTTTATGAAGCTTATTGGGGAGACTGTGGCTCAGGAGATAGAGAGGGTCATCCACCAATCGGAAGATCGGTAGTCAGATTCCCGGCTCCTCCAGTCCGCATGTAGATGTGTCATCGGGCAAGATACTTAAGCCTGAACTGCTCCCGATGGCTGTGCCAATGGAGTATAAATGAGTGTAACATGTAGTGTAAATGTGGTTTGAGTGGTCAAAAAGACTAGAAAAGTGCTATATATAAGTACAGTTCATTTATCAATTATACATTTTTGGCATTCCTGATGAAGTGATGAGTGTCACATGTATATGTTATAACTTGAAATACTGTTTTTTTTAATGAAGGAGACGTTAGGTTAGTAGGGCACATGTGTGAGGTGACCTACAATTGAATTATTGCTGAAACACTGTCGGTCTAATAGCTTCACCATATCGATTTCTTTATTATTTTATTTCTAGCGTTATTATTTGAACTAACTGATTCGTTTGGTGGCTCTTTCAACAAGAAGGACAAGACGTGTTCATATAGTTAGATAAGGAGGATGAAGTAGGAAAACTAATGTGGATTGCTGTTCAGAGTCTGTGGCTCTTGTGTTGTGTAGCAGGCTGCTATCAAGCTCAGTGTGACATTCTGCTCTGCTGATGATAGAATGCCATGTTATGCAAGAATACATTGGCTGTATGGAAATAAGTTCTCCAGCCACATAAATGGATGACTACTGGTGCTCAAATTAATGCAAAAATAGAAGATAACCAAATAAATATAGATTTATATTTATAGATAAATATACATTTCTCTCTTTTGATTTCAGATTTTTTTTTCTCTAAGGAGAACAGATGACAATTCATTTACAGAGCAGATATGTGTGCTTTAGTAGGCAAAAAGCACTCTTTTTAGTTGGACTTTAAGGGCTGCTAGAAAGCATTTATACCATTTTGTAATTGCTTTGGCTCAGTTTTCATCAAAGAGTTTCAGTGTGCAAAAAAGAGAGCCAAGAGTATCAGATTTTAATCACACTCTCAGGTCGCGCCTCATATTAGCATGTGTCAGTGCTGATGACTAAGCATACAGATCACTGACCAGTTACCAGACATTTCTTTTTTTTTTTTAAAGCAGCATTATGTGAGCGACATCACAACATGATTACTAATTTAAAAAAGTATGATGTTGGGATGTATTGAGTGATTGTTACAGTAGTCTAAACTGGTTTAATGTTAAATGTTTTTTCAGCATTACAGCATGAATGTAGTTATTTGATTTTGGGTTGAAACCGAAAGAATCTTTGTGGTCGAAACAAAACAGAAACAGTAAAAGCAGAAGCAGTGAAGTACAGTCACAGTCAGCTGGACTCTAGACAGTATTATCTGCAAACCATGTAAAAATGATGTAAGCATAGGAAAATCCCCTGTATTACACTAACCCAGCTTTGTAAGATTGAATGTAACTCCTCCCCCTCATGTATTGACCCTTCACCTGCAGCATTTTTTAAGCAGGTGTTCAGCAGTGTTTCAGGTTATGTCGTAAATATTATAAATTCATCACTTCAAACAGGCACCTTCCCAGATGCCTTCAAAACAGCTGTTGTTAAACCCTTACTAAAGAAACCCAACATAGATGGTAATACACTGACCGGTGCTGATATCCAATTCCATTCCATTCATTAGTCAGATACTTGAAAATATAGTTTCAATGAAAATAAACTCTTTCTTTCCTTAAGAAAACAATATCCTGGAGGAATGTGAGTCAGCCTTTAGAACAAACCACAGCACTCAAACTGCTCTTACTAAAAAAAATCAGTGATCTCAGACTAAACTGATGAGTGGGTTGGTCTTTTTTTTAAACCCTAAGGGTGTTTTTTTTTCCTTCCGTGGCAGTTTAGGGTTGTGCCTGACACAAATAAGACCCACAGTGAGGTTAAACCAGTGGGGAGATGATCTGGGGTAAGCTGAAAGAGGCTTATTTAACTTAATCAAGACCAGTGATGAGTCTGTGTCCATTGGGAAAAAAGGAGGTTCTGTTTGCTTGTGGCTTCAGAGAGCCAGGCACCAGTTTATAGATTGTGTACACGTTATCTTACATTACCTACACCCAAGTATGCATTCTATGTATTATAATATCACTTTACTGTATTCTATGTTTATTATTATTATTATTATTATTATTAGTTATATCTGCTCACATAAGCATGTTGTTAGTTACTTTAAGGGTTAGGGTTTCAACAGTAGACACATTGAAATGTATCATATATATTGTGTCACTCAACCATCTGGAGAAGTTTGTGAATTTTAGAAAAATGGGCCTCAAGTTAACTAAATCAGTGGTAACTAGAAAGGGTGTTTTGAAGAGGAGGAAGAAATTGGCTGTCTTGAAATAGTCAGGTATGCTGCCAGAGGAGAGACATCGATTGACAATAGACAGAAGTCATGGGGCAAGGACTGGCAGGACCTCTTTAAGAAATGTAGTTGGAATTATATCAGCATGGTAGGATGATGGATGGATGAGAAACTATATCCAAGAGATTGTGCATAGAGATAGAGCTCAGAAAGCAGAAAAAAGGCAGTTCACTTATCAGAGATGAATTCCAAGCTTGAAATTTTTATCTGAGACCATTCATCTTGTCAATAAAGAAATCTGAAAACTTCTCACAGTCTTTTCCATCCATCTTTAGAATTGTATTGGATTGCAGTGAAGCCTGGCACTGTAGAGGAGAAACTGAAGAGCTGAATCTAAGGACTGTCTCAGAGGAAAAATATTTTCCAATTTGTCTGTGACCTTGTGTTGTCATGGAGATAGTTCTCAGTCTCTGAGAAGCAAAGGTGGAAGTGGCATGATGTTAGTGCTGCAAAAACCTCTCAGGGAAGGTGGTTGGGTATAGAAGGCATCTAACCTGACTTCCATCCCATCTCTTACCAACTCACCTCACCACCTCACTGCTCAATTTAACCCAACCTTAACCATAAAGGTGTCCGAACAGAAGAAACACATCCATCATTTTAAAAGGCAATGATAAACAACCTATTTTGTGGTTTAGGATTGAGGACTTGTTGGTGTTGGCAGTGAACAGTTTGCAGATACACTGCACACAAATATCTCCTTGTTATGTTAGTAAAAAAAAAAAATAGAGCGACAACTGCTGCTCATTCATTTCTTGCTGGTGAATCTAAACAACATAAGAAACATGAGAAACTTCTCATTACTGCATCGTTCATACCATCAGCTATCAGACTGTACAACACCACAGCTCCCAGTACCTCCCACTGTCCTTACTGTTTAACCCCAGGAACATAGTATGAGGAATTTATGTATATTGTAGATTTATATAATTTCAATTTATTTTAGAGATTGTTTATTGTATATTTTATTTTATTTTACTTTATTATTATTATGTTATACTGTGTGTCAATTTTGAATTTCCCCCTAGGAGGATCAATAAAGTGTACCTTACTTTACCGTACCTTAAATTCCCCATCATCCAGGACTATGCTAAGTAACTAACCTATGTAGAGACAAACCAACACATCCACACATTCCTAATTAGTCACATGACACAGCATATGACTGGTGGAGAAGACAACAGACTGTCCATAAAGCTTTTCAGCTCCGCTCTGTGAAGACAAAAAAATAAATAAATAAATAAAAGCAAACATTGAACTGTTACAGCAGTTACACAGTTCTCAGTAAACTGTTTTCTTTTGCAGAATAAAAGTGCCATAAAGACGGATGTGCGTCTCCACAGAAGAGTTTGGCAGAAAGCCTCAGCCTGAAGCATGCACACACTGAGAGGAAAATTCATCAGAAAACACTGTAATGTGTGTGTGTGTGGTTTAAAAACACAGCTAATAACAGCCACACTGCATTCCAGTGTATTTGTTGTTTTATTTCAGTGAAATATGTTTCCTTTTCCTACTTAGCCCCACAGATAACAATACATTTGTCTCTGTTCAAATGTTAAATGAGTATCCAGAAAGCTGAGTAAAAAAATAGGGGCAATTAGTGTTTCCATTAACTGTGATTAATTGAAGAGGATGCAAAATACGAGCATGATAATCAGACTCAATTTCCACAGTGGTTCCATTAATTCACCTCCTCTGACATCATGTTCTTGTTATCCACTTTCTGTTTGAAGGAAATCAGTAGCAAGTGATATATATTCATCCCACAGCATCATTGACTGAAATGATGCTGTGGCTATTTTTGTTTCACTATGTATCTTAATTACTATAAAGTCGTAACTGATCTTTTTTTTTCTCCATCAGAAACAGCCATCAATACGTAAAACATCTGACCTACAGAATTTGAATTGCTTAACAATTCAGAGATGTGGGTTGAGAGGTCTGGAACAAGGACAGCAACATACTGTATCATTAAAATAACTGTAACTCTGCAACATGATGACATTTATTTATTGCTTCGCACCTCTGTCATTCATGGTACCTTTGATGGATCTCTTTTTTGATGGGTGGGTTACAGCATATGTCATCTTTCCAGCTCTGAGGTCAAAAAGGATGGATTGCAGGTATCGTTTGACGGGAGACGTTTCGATACTACTTGGTATCAATTTATTCTGGTCGATACCTTAAAGGTATCGAGTACTGATACCCAGCCCTAGTGGTATCTGAGAGCATTTGTCATAATACCCACCAGTAAGTTAGGCCTAACACAGTGACAGCGGCCTTTGAACATGGACATATCCTCTATTTTACACTATGAGGTAGGAAATGTAATTGAATTATTTAATGAAATGTACATGAGCCTTGTGTTTATATTGTTGTAGGAAGAGTCATACAATAGATTGATGTGATCTATAAGAGGGAAAGGGATATTTTTTGGTGGAGGGTCAGATTTGGACCAGGGTCTGCTACTTGACTCCGAAGAGGTAGGACAAGAGATGGCTGGAAATGAATGTATTTATGTCAAAAACATTGGCTGATTTATTTTTTCAGAATATGTATTTCTCAAATATCAATATCTGTGTTGGCCTCAAACACTGATAAGAAGTACAGGCTGGAGTGTTTTTAGCTCCATTCTGTTGGAGTGGAGGCATGTTAGCGTGGGTGGAAGCCATCCACCAACACTGTCTACACTGCCAGAGATTAAATAAGAGGAAGTAGTTCTAACCTTTACCGACTGAAAAGTTTGAATCCATCTGCCTAAACCCTTACATTCTGTTCAGGGTCAAATCTGACCTATTTTTACAAAAAACACCATGTACACATTTTCTTTTAGGTGCACTTTTCCTAATGTGACTGAATATATGAAAAAAATGCATAATATTTTTGTATAAATGTCCAAATTTGACCTGTGTTTATTTAGAAAATTCAAAAATCAACAAACATGTTGTTGTATTCTTCATATTGTATAAAACGGGACCATAATATAGTGATTGTAAATGTCTTTTTTTCCATAGATAGACACTCTGTTTGCTCTCTGACAGCTTCATTAAGGATTAATCAAACATGTATTAATGACTGATGGTGAATTTATAAATGTGAATTGGTGTAGACATTAATTATGAATCAGAATATAAACAGTATGTAAGAGAGGGATCATTCTGGTTTAGTACTAATAGTTTGTCTAGTGGTAAGGACTAATAGAGCTGAGGGTGGTTTCTAAACAGTCATCTTCTCTTTTATGTAAAACTTCAGGCAGAAATCTATGTGAAAAATGTATTATATTATTTCTATTTAGAATTCTTCATGCACAGATTAAAACTATGTTATATATACTAATCCATCAGTACTAAACCTCAACTTTTTGTGAGTGTTGCAACCTGAGACAAGCAGACAGGAGACATCTTTAGTAGCAGAGGCAGAGGCTTCTCCACCCACAGATACATCAATAGATGTGAATTCAGTGCAGCTGCTAGCCAGGTTATGCTGTGACTAAGTGGTGAGGGTCATTGAGGACCATGAAGGAAATCAGCAGCTGTAGTAAACATAGACGAGACAGGAAACTGCAAATAAATACAAGTAAATACAAGAACCAAAGTAAAGACCAGAGTAAAGATAAGACTAACCCTAACCCTAACCCATCCTCATAAAAAGAACGACAGTACTCTGTGTCGGTTTAATTAGTCCCAAAGCCTGTGCACATAAACAACAGGCACGTGCACGTGATACAAGTGCACATAACAGTAACTGTGAGCACAGAAGCATTGTGGTGAGGGAGCATATCTACTCCAGGTGGGGGTGGAATAGACAGTCTGCTCCTTTGATTGGTCACTTAGAATACAGACCATGACTTTTGATTAGGGGTGTCACGATTCTCCAAATCCTCGATTCAATTTTATTTCGATTTTAAGGTCACGATTCGATTTGATTCTCAATCCTTTTTTTTTGGGTCCTTTTAGCACAGATGCCATTTTTAGAGTAATCATGAGTGATATAATCTCCATCAGTTGTTTGCAATGTACCACACTAAGGCCCTACTGTCAAAATTAAATCATTTATTAGCAGTATAATGTAACAATAACTTGTTTCAGCAGTCAATTAGAAACTTACTGTAAACAAAATTATCATCTAGTGACCCTTTAGTAACTGCAGTGTTCACTCTTCATATTAGATGATATTCAAGTTCACAATAAAACAAAAACTAAATTAAAACAGCCTAATGATGTAGCCATCTCTGAATAATTAAGTGTGTTAACTGTACTAACAGTGTCCTAACTGTATCCTAACAGTAGCATCTCTGGTGCTACAAATACCCCTATAGTGCTAGTTATTGCTTTAGTGCAGACATCCCAACTCTCCCGGAGTGTCCCGCATATTGATAGTGGTTCCCTGACGCCCGCAAATTATATACAATCTCCCGGAATCTGCAGCGAGCGAGAAAGAGCGCACGCTAGAGAGTGTCTGCGCACGTGTTTGTGTGACTATCAATGCAGCGCGTGTGAGAGTGCAGCGTCCTTATAGCTCTGTGTTGCTGCTTATTAGACCAATCACACACCCCCCCCCCCACCCCCCACCCTGACCGGACCGACAACCAGTTCGAGTTTGGTTGATGTGCGTCCTCTATCAGCGGTTGCCATGGTGTGTTTTTACCGGCTGGTTCAGGTTAGAGGAGGTAATGTTGACTCGCCGCATTTCAACACGTGTTTTTCTCCCCTCTTGACTCGCCTGCAGGACGTGACTTTGGGGGCGTGGCTACATCTTTGATTCCTCCTTTGATTTCGAAGATCGAGATCGTGACATCATTTCGATCGATATTCGATTTACAATCGAGATCGTGACACCCCTACTTTTGATTGGCTGTTTGGTTTGATGACTGACACAGTTGTAGACAGACAGTTATCTGAGAGAACAAAGGAAAACGTAAATATTCACATTTAGTGGCTGATTCACTGTTTTGGCACCAATTAAACTAATGATAAGTGTTGGACATTGTAGAAAAAGTCTTAACAGTGTTCAAGCCTTACATACTGTTCAGGTCAAATTGGACTCGTTTTAACATTAAACAACTTGTCAAAACACCTCAAATTTATATGAGGGAGCAGTGAAGACTGATGGCTCTAATGGTTATACAATAAACCCCACACTTCCATAACGTTCTTTTCATTTTCACTTTACATAAAATACATTTAAATAATTATTACTGTTATATTTTCACGTCTTAGGTAAAATAAGACATTGTGTGATAGTAGCTGTTTTTGATGTAAAAGCTAAAAAATACACTCTCTCTGCTCTCTGAAACATGAATCAAGGTTTAATCACATTTATTGATCAGTCAGATCCACTATTGATGCTTTCTAAACACATCTGTGGTTCAACATTGGATATAGAGGCTTTTTAAGAGGGGATTCTTAGACCAAGTCAAGGGTGTAGAATATGAACAGTATGTAAGGGTTAAACCCACATTCAGATTTGTGAAACCATTAACTTGCCTCCATCATCAACCAGGAAAGAAGCAGAAAAAAGGTGCATTGAGACATGAGGTAGAGCACACAGTTAAAGCATCTTAAATAGCAATCACTCAATGCAAAGTAAAGAAAACCCCCCACATAATTAAAATAGTTAAAATTAGAATTAAAATAAGTTATCTTTCAAATCAAACATCCCGAGCTATGAGTGTTAAGTGGGTCGAACCATCTAACAGTCGAAATAATACATTCAGCTTTCCAAAACAGTTACAAATCACTGTTAAACAATAATGATGTTTTATGATGTGATAATGCTGTGGTTAAAGTTTAGAGTTAGGAAAGATCATGGTTTGAGTTAAATCTAGATCTCTTGAAACATGGTTCATACTTCCTTAAAGTTACAAAGCCTTTGTTATCATGTGGAATGTAAATGGTAAATGGTCTGTACTTTTTGACCACTCAAAGCAAAAAAAAAAATCTTATCAAGTCACCTTATAATGACGTCATCTGAACTGCATCACTTCCCCAGATCATAATGACTACGTCCACAAGAGGTAACTATGGGTTGTTTCTGCCAGCCTGAATTTAAGACTCATGCTGTTGTTCATGTGAAGACGGGCTGGACTTAATTGCATTAGAACTGTGCTCTCCATAATGAGTTTGCTGAGTTGATTTGAAAGTGTTTACAAAACAGGATTTCCTTCATAAACAAGCAAACGCAGCAGATCATCTCTCCTGTCCTCACTTTGAGGATGATTATGACATCACTCATTTGATGACAGGGAAGGTGGTCTGAAATATCTTGCTGTGTCATTGCTGCCTGTGGATTTAGAAAACACAGATTTGACTCTAGGTGGGATGAAAGAAACTCAAATAAACTAGATTGTGTCATTGGAACAGAGTTCTTCTGTCCTGCAGTGGTAGAAGAAGTTCTCAGATCAGTATCAATACCACACTGTAAAATCCTTCATTACGAGTAAAAGTCTAGTTAAAATAACATAAGTATCAGCACCAAATTGTACTATAGTATTAACAGTAAAAGTACTTATTTTGCAGAAAATTGGGCTGGTATATTAAATGCATTTAACAATGAGCATTGTTAATACTGACGAGCCAGAGCATAAACAGCATTCTATTGTTGTAGTTGCTTGAGGTGGAGATAAGATAAATTGGAGAGGTTTTGAGATGATAGATTGGGAAACATTTTTTTAATATTTCCAATTTGGTAGAATATCAGATCATTTTACCCCTTTGGGCTTCAAACAGTTATTTATTCAAAACCATGTGAGGGGAAATGTCTCTTTAGTGGTGTAAAACGCCATAAGCCACAAAGTTTGGGAACCACTAGTTTAATCTGTAATAATGAAGAGCCATTTATGAGCTTATCATTATGTTTTGTTTGTTGTTTTATGTAAAATTTTAATCTGAAAAGTAACTAAATGTGTCAAATAAATGTAGTGGAGTTAAAAGTGCAATACTTCACTGCAGCACTTAAGTAAAGGTTAGAGTAAGATTATAGTCGTGGTTTAATACGGAAAAATAAACATTTAAGCACAACCACAATATTACACTAACCTGAAGTGCTTTTGTTGCTTAAACCTGACCAGTCCAGTCCTGCATCTTGTACGCCCCCCATCCAGCCCCAGTGTTCCCTCTGACTGCAGAACAATATATAAATGTAGCACTTCATTCATTCATTCAAAAAAAAAAAAAAAGTAACCTATGAACATAATCTAGGCAGTGATAATATTTGCCAAAGCAATGTAACTGCCCAGCTAGCATGTCCATGTGAACCATACATGGGTTATATACTAATAATACAATAATACAGGCTACGTGGGTACTGAGTGGGCATGAGCTTGAACTGGGCACATTTTGTGGGTTCCACATGGTTTCAGTAACATAGGCCCCACATGTGTCACTCCCCAAGTTGGGCCCCGCCTGAAACCCAGTCGGAACCCACTTGAAGCCCATATGTGCAAACACAGGTGGGGCCTCCATGGAAACTGCGGACAAACCCACACGGGACCCATATTGCAGCCCAAATGTAACCCTTATGGGGCCCACATGGACATGCTGGCTGGGTGGACAAGAACACATAATTTCACGAATTCTAAAAAGTGTATAAAGGAACTCATTTCCTGTTCAGCTTGCGTGAGTTAAACTCATTTCATTCCACAGTCAGACTCCTTGATTTAAAGTTTCATGTGTAGGTCATTTTGTGACCTTGTGTGTGTGTGTGTGTGTGTGTGTGTGTGTGAAACATGGCTCAGACCAAGAAGACTGTTATAACAGCAGTTATATCAGGCATTCCTGTTGTGATCTCCTATCAGACCACAGGTGAAGCTCGTGGACATGTCCCCTGGCTCTTCAATTTCAGCTGACTTTATTAATGTATGACCCTGCATATGCAAACGCCCCTCATGTCCAATGGCCACTGGTCATTAGCATTCCAATCCACACATTAGCTGTGGGGGTTTTTAAAATACTTCTGCACGGTGCCGTGCTTAAAAAGTGATGAGGGGGAGAGTTAGCAGCTTAGCTAAGAGTCGAGAGAGACACATGCCATTCTAACCTCTACATTAGCATCACACTGTAATGGATTATCATTTGTAATAAGCCAGCGAACCTCTAAAGCATTCAGCCACGCATCTCAATATGGGAGAGGAGATAGTGGAAAATATGAATTGACTCGGCCTCACCTTACAGGGTGAGTTACTATTGATCATGATAAGTTTCTAAGGCTGATGCAGTGGAGGCAGGACGAAGACACATTAAAATCAAAGCCCTGCATCCTTTCAGTGTATTTATCACAGCAGCAGTTACATTAGCCAGGAAATTCAAATACTGCAGAGAGACTGGAGTGAAACAGGAACTTCCCCAGAGAACCTCATTAAGAAAAACCCATTGACATTTGTAGTATCATAAATAACTAACATCCGTTTAGCATTAACTTACTCAGCGGTATGTTGTGTTGTTTAAATAAGGAATTCTCTTATATTGTTGTATAGTCAGTATTTGTGGTTTTTTGCTTTCCTTCAAAAAACAGCATTACCCATAAGTCATTTCCCATTTACCAGGGACAGAGAGGACTGACTGGTGTGGACGTTTTTGGACATATTACAGCTAAAAAGTTGGAATAGTGACATGAGAAGATTGCATTTGGAGAGTTAACTGGATGAAACCAAGTCATACACTGCAGAGCTGGCACTTTTCAGTGGGAGCTTTCGTTTTAGGGGTCACGACTGACGAGGTAATCGTTTTTTAACTTCATCACAAAAGTTTCGACTTCTTATATAAACTGTAGTGGAGCCAAGAAGTCATAGAATATGAAACTTCAGGAACATGCTTCACTTTTTCATTAAGAACAACTAAAGTAATGCTGAATGAGACTGCAGTGAGTTACAGAACCTGGTGGAACAGAGGTTTGACAGGAAGTGATGTCAGGACAAGTGAAGGTCACCAGAGAGACACCTGTCAGTCAAAGTTAAAACGGCTCCTTTAAACCCTTACATACTATTTGAGTCAAATTTGACCAGTTTTGACAGTTGAAAGCTGTAAAAACATCCCAAATGTCTTTTACTCTGAAATTTGACGACTTTTCATAAAGTGACCCAAAATGCACACAAATGAAAATATTTTAGAATGTTATACTTTTTTATAGCTGCTATACATTTTTGTCCATTGAGGCTGTTCTGGGTCAAATTTGACCCATATCTCCTGACATGGCTTTTAGTTAAATGAATAGTTAGTGAATACTATAATAGTGAAGACTGATGGCTCTAATGGTTATACAATAAACCCCACACTTCCAGAATGTTATAAAATACATTTACATCATTATTGCTATGTTATATTTTCATGTCTTAGGTAAAATAGGACATGATATTGTGTGATATATATAAAAATGAGTGGTGTAAAAGCTACAAAATACACTCTCTCTGCTCTCTGAAACATGAATCAAGGTTTAATCACATTTATTGATCAGTCAGATCCACTATTGATGCTTTCTAAACACATCTGTGGTTAAACATTTGGTATAGATTTGGATTCTTAGACTGGGTCAAAAGTATTCAAATATCCAGAACAGGACTATAGTCAAAAACACATTAGCTGATTCATGTGTTTGGCCCAATGAGACCTCTCCATCATGCTTACATTAATGTCACCTGAAGTTCCAGTAGTGGTTTCTGGGAGTATTTGAGGGTGAAGGTCATGTGACTGACCAGGGTAGCTGAGTCAGCACTGACACTAGCAAGCTAATTTGCTAACCACTATTGTAGCTACTATTACATTGTTATCTGACTCTGTGATGAGCCTTTTTATTAATTGCATGAATTTTAATGATGATGGTGATGTTGTCTTTTTCACTACAATAGCAGTGAGCTGTGCCCTCTTCATTATTGGATATTTCAGTGTAGGCTATTATATTTTTAAGAAAGAAGCCTTACATTAGTTTGTTACTGTCTTAATCAATGTTTTTATGTATTTATTTTGTGTGCATGCCTTTACCTTTTTCATACTTAATAGGTTTCCAAAGGTAACCTATTAAAAGGTGTTGTAATGTAAATGTAAAGTTTTAACTGAATTTCCAGAAAATCAGTAAAATTCAAATGAATGTGCAGTGAGTTGGGTCATTACGAAAAACAGCTAATAGCACTGATTTTCCAGTCGGGGGCTATTGAACAATTGTA
Organism: Scomber scombrus; assembly: GCF_963691925.1. Lineage (NCBI taxonomy): Eukaryota > Metazoa > Chordata > Actinopteri > Scombriformes > Scombridae > Scomber > Scomber scombrus. The sequence goes on from NC_084989.1 coordinate 1,495,157, forward strand.
GAAGAAGAGAACATAATGAGATCATTGAAAGAGCACCAGTCAAACCTTTTATGGTGAAAAACAATGTTTATATTAGATTAGATTAGATTAGATGAACTTTATTGTCCTGAAGGAAATGTGTCTTGGGTTTAAAGTGCCAGGTGCAGCTGCACATATACATCAATACATAATAAGCACAAAAGCAACAAAACATACATGACAACATAAAATCACAAAAAGTGCTTCAAAGTGCTTTAAAGTGTAGCATATTGCACAGAAGAATATTGCACAAGATCATGTGACGTACGGCACAAGAAAGGAACAGAGTAAAAACAATAAAACTATATGACAAAGCGAGGTAATAAGTAATAGTTCAAATGGGTCCAAAAAACAAGGTAAAAAAAAAATTTAAATAGAAAAGATGAGGATAGGAAAATAAAAGGAATCTTCTACACAGGGGATGTAAGGACTGGGGCAGTGTGTTTAGGAGTGTTATGGATGAGGGGACAAATGGGAGTTTGAAACGATTACTTTTATATCTGCTGGCTCTAAAACGTTTACCTGATGGTAGGAGTTCATATTCTGAGTGGAGGATGTGTGTTCAGTCACTGAGGATTTTATTACTTTCTTATCGTAGATGGATTGAAGAGATGGCTGTGTCTAATCATTTTCATTGCAGTTTTAACCAAAGTTGCAATTTTGTTTTTTAGCTGGACAGTTAAAGTGCCAAACCAGGCTGCCATGCCGTATCTGATGATGCTTTCAGGTACAGCATGTTAAAATAACAACATGTTCTTCTCAGCGACTCCAAACAATCTCAACCTCCTAAGAAAATGAATTCTTTGAGCCAGCTATGTACATCGGTTGCTGTTGCACTTTGTTGTTTCTGCTTTTCTGGATAGGCCTACTTTTCGTGCTCAGCCGAGTGTTAAAACATTTTTCCACTCAGGTCTTTTTATACGCAGTTGAAATTACAGGCAGGTGTGCAGAAACACTAAATAGAGATGAAGGAAAGAAGTAAACAACATAATGATTGACATGATTGTTGTGTTATGGGCTTTCTATGTGTTTAGCTGCTAATAGTACCTATTTGGACTATAAGAGTGGATGTAGAGACATCAATCACCTAGATTACTTTTGACACTGAAGAAAATGTCTAAATTTGATGATTATCAGGTCAGATAATTATGCACATTTATCCTCTATGTACAGTACCAACCAAAAGTTTACACACATTCCCTTAAATGAGAAAGTGTGTCCAAACGTTTGATTGAGTTGAGTCGAATCAGTTATGACAGAGAAGATTCAAATGAGCTCATTTTCTCCAAGGGTTAACTTTTGGGAGGTACTTTATAACAATAAACACAGACTTTTTATTTCTACGGAGACATTTAGTCTTTATCTCTAACTTCAGTTTGTTCAGAGTTTATTGGAGCCATCATTTAGTGGAAGAACTGCTTCTGACTGCACTTCAACATTCTTTCCTCAGCTGTGGTGGGTTTTTGTCTGAGGTCGCTACTCATTGCTGTGTCAACATAGACAACATAGTCATTGCTCTATCAATTGAGACTGCTCAGGTCTGCGGCTTTATTGATGTCCCCATCCCACCGTCCCTGGGGTCTGTTTACATCAGCGCATTTGAAGGCCTCCTCTGTTGTTCAGATGTCAGTCTCACTTGTCACTGCAAGCCCAATTAACCTGTAAATAAAGACATATTGAGACACTGAGCCTTATTGTCAAAATCCTATCTGCAGGCCGGGACACTGACCAAGGTAACACTACCCAAATATTGGTTCAATGTCAATGTCTTTTCCTGTTGACTACACTCTGCCTCACACTGCTGATGGAGATAGATTAGTGTCCTGACATAGATTGGTGTGAAATTGAACAAGCGAGAGTATAAGGTTGAAGGACAGAGGAGAAGAAGAAAGGGGAGTGGATGAGTTCAGCCCTTACCAGAGAAGCAGTTGTGTAAATAAGCAGCATCGGTCACCCTGGCCACCAGCCGGTGGGGAATAGCTGTATAGTGAGGGAGGGAGAGAGAGAGAAAGAGATAGAGATGGCAGTGAGGTAGTTAAGGACTAAACAAGCAGCACATTGTCACTGTGGCCCTGTCAGCTTGTGTTATGGCTGATGAGAAAGTGGGACAAATGGCCTGTGGCTGTCACAGTGCTGCTCAAAATCAGGTGGCCTTATAGTCACTGTTTGCCATTCTCAATGATAACACAGGAAATCAAGGCTACATGACCATCATGAATATGTAAGACAATGAGGAATGATACTAACAATGTTAGAGAGTAACTAGTTCCATGTAACAGCTTTATGTAAGTTAATTACAAAATAAATGTTAGTGTAATCTGTTACAGTGACTGATAATGTGTCATTAAATGACAGTTACTGATGAAAATGTTGATATTACAAAGGTTGTTACATCTGAAGTCACTCCTTTTATAATATTTAACATGTTACTGAATACATATATTACTGTTTTCAATTCTTTGAAATCAATATTTTTTTTATATTTAGTGAATAAATCGTGATGTGGGCCCATTTGGAGCACACATGGGCTTAAATGGAGTCACAGTACCATTTAAGCTCATGTCAGACTTTTGATCTTTATTTTATATTCCTAAATCTACATGAACTAATGAATACATTTTACAATGAGAGATAAATGTTGCTTTATAAGAAATGATCTCTCTTATAAATCATGTCAGTATACATGAAAAACAGCTGGACTTAGATTCTGGTGTTTAATAGGAACACTTACCCTAACAGCTGAAAACATTGGTTAGAAAACTAGAAAAGTCATTAAATGTAATAAGTTACATTACTTTGATATAGTTACATTACTTATTACATTTTAAATAAAGTAAACTGTAACCTATTGCATTTCAAGAGTAACCTTCCCAACCTTGAATACTAATAATAATGAATGTTGGCCACAAGTGGTGATAATGGCACTTTTAATTTCCCCTCAGTTGCTTTAAAGACATTATCATTAAATGAAGATGCAGTTTATAGTTTGGGTTTTTATTTTTGCTTTGGTTCATTTCCTTTACATAAGTGTCTGTGACTGAACTAACAGTTACGAAAATGTAATACTTACCTGACACAGACTGTGCAGGTAGCTTGCACATTTCCATTAATGAAGCTGCAGTAATTCATTCATCACATCCATCACTTATGCAGCCTGTACAGAGGTGAGAACACTCTTCAGTCACTGTTATCTAACAGTAGATGCTGCCTCAGGCACACCAGGTGCCAAATATAGCGAACATTGTGGTAATGCCTGCCATGTCTAAATAAAACCATTCAAGTGACATTAAGTCAAATTAGAGCTGTGATTGAATGGGAAAACATATACTTGAACAAATAGATGAAGGAGTTATCTTCAGCAGAACACATGAGACTAATGTACCGAACAAGGGTGTGTTTTACTGCTTATGACAACTTTTCATGATTTAACAGGAAGACTGGGTTATTTCTTCTTCCTAAAGTCACATTCTATAGTCTCACTGTTTGTGTGATTGATGAACAAATAAACACACACACACACACACACACACACAGTGCAGAGAGGTGATAGGCTGCTGAGTGCACCAGCTGCCAGCAAGGCCGACATTGCTGCTCGGTGATGGGTGTTGAAGCACCTTTCCATTGCAGCATCACTTCATCACACTGGGGTCCTAATTAGACAGAGTGCTTTTTATCAGCCTGAGGTGACTCTTAATGATTGTTTTTAATAGGAGTGAAGATTTTTGCTTCCTGCTTTTGTGTTGCTGAACATCTCACGTATTTTCTGCTCTGTGCACCACACGCCTTGAACGCCTCAAGTTAAAAAAAACTTCAACTCAGAGAAGAAAAGCGCCTGATGTCATTAGTGTTTTTTCTCATTGAGAGGCGAGTCTTCTGGGGTGGTGACGACGACGTAGTGGTGGCTGTTGCTGGATACTGGGAAAAAAAATAGTTCATCTAAGGACGGCTAAGTTGGTTACCTAGCAACAACTGAAATGCAGTGCACCTCACATTTTGCAAACTGCAACAAGTGTGAACATACTGTATAGAAATGGACATTTAATCATTTGAACATATAAAATAGCAGCTCATAAATCATTTGTGTTTTATTTTAGCACCTTATGGGCTTCAGAAAAAACAAAAACATATTCAGGCTGACAGACTTGTGGTTTTAATTTAAACAGTTATTAACATTATAAAAACTAAAACGGTGCTAGCGTTAAAGTGACATAACATTCCACTCAGGCATGCGCCCAGCTCGTGCATTCTGCTCCAGAATGATGTGCGTCAATTTACCAAAATGTTGCACCGTTTGATTTAAGGTGAACCAGTACTCAGTAGTTCTCACATAATTCAGTCGGTACCACTAAAAGTACCGACCCAGGTACCAAACCCGAATGATGACTGAGTGAGAACATTGTGATGTAGAACTGTAGATCTCCAGTTCTGTTCATACCTGACACACAAATGCATCATAGTGCTAGATTGTGTCTGTTTACAACTCACATGAATCAAAATTCCAGCTGCCAGTAAAGAGCTCTCAGATGTCTGCACCAAAGTGGAATGTCTCTCTCTTTCATCATGCACATTACTTTCACTTCAAATGTTTACTACTATCAGAAAGATGCATGAATGAATGAATGAATGAATGAAACTTTATTGTCATTAGGGTCGTTACACACTGCATCATGTTGGCGTCTACTTTGTGGTTAGCCCCTTACTAGATTGAACCATGTGAGTCTATGCGAGTCCTGTGTTTGCTTAGGTTTTGAATTTGAATGTAAGTCCAATATTCACTCTCTTTTAGCTCTGTTTTTACTGACTCTTTAGCTGCTAAATACTCCACTATGTTCACCAGCTGGTCTACAGCTAACTGTGTCTGATGCTCTTTGGTGCTGAGCAGGTAGTGTACAGTGGTTTTTCAACAGCTTTTTCTTTAAAAACGACACTATGAGAGTGAACCAGAACAGTAAAGTTGCAGCCGGACAGCTGAAACTCACTATAAATCTCCATAAAGCCTAGAGCAGCTGATCATTCTCTGTGAATACACTGATTTCATAAACATATTCATTATAAAGGTTTTATAATGCTTTAGTTACCATGAGGAAATATTGTTTTCTATCAAATATTGTGGTGGGAAAAAAGATGAAATATGTGTTTTTCGTGAATATTGTGTTCAATATCAACATTTAGCATTTTGCTTAATATGTTAAATAACCATATTTCTTCATTAAGTTGATAGAAAACTTTTTCCAGGTGACATTGCATGTCCATTAAAACATCGGAGTGTCTATTTGCACCCCTGGTACAAATAGCCTCGGCCACACGGCTGAGCTATTTGCACCCTAGACGTATAACAACGTAAAAACATGGCCGACATTCATCTTCCACGCCAGCAGAAAAGGGTGAATTTAGAAAGGTTTCATCTGTAATGTTTGTTCTAAAGACATTTCTGGCGGGAAAGTTGTATTATATTATCATAATCTTTCCTCAGTGAATGCATACAAGCGTCAGTTTGTCAGTTAGAAATAATTTGTCGCTAATATCTATCTTCCGTATTAGCAAACATATTGGGCTGTCACATCACTACGTAGGACTGAAGCGGTGGTGTAATGGGCAGCATGTCCGTCAGTAGTACAGGAGACTTGGGTTTGAGTCTTTGCAGCAGCAGTTATTTATTGATAATGTTTTCAGAGGAAAAACTTTGCTACATTTTCATAACTTTGTTAAGTAAATGCATACAACCCGAAAATATCAGAATTTAAAACCTTCAGTTTGTTATATGATGGAAATCAAATCTGGACAGATAAGTCTATGGTTGCCATGGATACCAAATACATTTCAGACCTCTGAAGTCTCAGGCCGCCGTGAGACACGCATTTCAAGCTGCTCTCACGCTAACACGCCACACCTGACATTTTTTCACGCTGGGAAGTGATAGCTCTCACCGGACAGAAATTATTATATGATATACAGAAGAGAACAGCGACGTATATTTATCCCGCTGTCCCGGTGGGATACGGGAGTCTTCCACGTATATCCAGACGCTCCTCCGACATTCAGTACCGCAGGGTACTTAATGCACTCCTAATTGTACTGGGGTATAAATAGAATACATTGATATTTGCACCAAGACGGGTGCAAATAGAACACTTTGCTATATATACCAGAGTACAAATAGCATCCACTTCTAATTGTACTGGGGGTGCAAATAGCTTTTGCCTTAAAACATATTCCCTGTTTTATGCTAGTACAGTCTAGACCTGCTCTATGTGAAAAGTGCCTTGAGATGACTTTTGGTGTGATTTGGCGCTATATAAATAAAGTTGAATTGAATGCTTATGACTGATGGAGGTTTTTCCTGAGACCTTTATTGATGTTACCATGTATGGTTGTATTCATGTGATGTTGACAATTTATTTGTTAGAAGACTATTTAAAAGAATAGTTAAGAAGGTTAAGAAGAATATGTTAATAATTAATAAGTTAACATTAAGATTGACAGTTCATGTGTCAGATACATATGTGGTTAAAAACAGACTATATGTCATTATGATTTGAGAATTGCATTGAAACGGACTTCATTACCCAAGATGCATTGAGCAATGGTGAATGTAACGTGATTCACGTGTTCGCGTGAAGTTTTGAATCTCACTCCTGTAAAGAAATCATCTGATGTCAGTGCACTAAGGCAGTTATATGATGACTGTGAAATTTAAATCAGAAGCCTAGAGTCATTTGGAGAGGTATCAGACACCTATGGCGGTATGGTATGCCCAATATTACTCCAGATGATGCCAGACGATATGGCTCTTGAATGCAGCCGTCACAGAGGAGATGATGATGAGTGGAATGTGCCAAATGTAGCCACCTTTGATGATTTTACTGAGCAAGCACACACTGTAATTTCCCTCACTAAAACGTCTGAAAGCAGCCATGTCTCGCTTCGTTATTCTTAGTTGTTAAGAAGATAAATGTACAACATGTATGATACTGCCATCTTCATCATCACAGTACGGTGGCCGATTGGGGCCAACCGCTTCATTTGGGGGAGAACAGCTGCAAGTACAGGAACGATGCAATCTCCAAAACACAAACAAAAGTAAACTAAAAAATCGCGCGGGAAATAAAAAACACGCTGCAAGAAACAAAAACAAATGCATAAACGTCAAACGCGCTGCAAATAAGGAAATGATGCAAAGCCAGAAACGATGCAAATCAAGAAGAACACCTGCATTAAAGCTACTCTTACCATTCTTGCATTTCACACAGCACATTGAAAAAACTCGAACAGCAACAACCCCTCCTCCCTCCTATGTCCCACCCCCGCACTCCCTTCCCCTCCACCTCCGCGAATGCGCACTACAATATTGACGACCAAGACAATGCACATGCACACGTAGTAACCTGAGTGGACGGGTTGTTACAGCGGAAAGTTAAATTCTGATAAACTGTACATTTTGCCAAACATGGAAAAAGCGCCAATCACGAGAGATCTGGCATTATTTACGCACAGGTTACCCAACACTAGGTAATTATCTAGAGCTAACTTGGGTCCGTTAGCAATATGCTAAACATGATCCGGTAACTGTAATGTTACAACAAATACAGTCAAACTTAACGTTATCACATATGATGTTGTTAGAACAACATTTGTTGTCATATATATCATATATATGTTGTCATATATATAATATTGCCATATTTGCAGCCCAAATGTAATGCCTACATGGACATGGTGGCTGGATAGTAAAAGCATACAATACTTTATTTTTAAAAATATAACTGCTTGTTGTAGATCTCTTCATTTCCCTCACTAGCAGATTAATATGCAGCTTTCTGTGAACATAACAGGATTTTAAAGACCATGTGGTTTTGTTCCACAGGGAGTAGCCTAGGTTTAAACCAGACTTAAACCATAAACTGCAGCTTAGGTAGTTGATGCCCAGTCTTTGTACTACTGTGATTCTATCCAATGACTGATGTATTAATGGAAACACAGTGAATATCCTCAGTGTTCTGTATGTTAGTGTACTCTTCTGCATAGGAGGTTTTCTAGACACCTGTTTGCTGTTTTGTGTGACATTTCTGGATGTGTTGCCAGGCTACCAAACAGAGCCCACTGTGAATGTATTCATTACCATCAGCAGAGAAGAGCAAAGGCTTAAAGAGAGTGTCATAGGGAGCAGTTAGAGACACATCGCCAATTAGACATGAATTCAACCTCAGTGAAGTGATCTTTTTATGTCCTTTACCTGTTGTCCTTCGATCTTCTCTGTCCCTCTTTTTTTCTCTCTCGATAAATCTGTGCTCTGGCATAATGGGATTAGACAGCGGTGGAGAAGGCTGTTTCAAAGAGAGGAGTGGAAAGCCATATTTGACTTGTCACAAAAGTGGCAGTTGACATTTTCCCTTTCTCCTCGTAGGTTGTCTTCTACTGTCGTCAGAGGTCTAAAAATGGAAATACAGAGAGAGCCCTTCACTGAAATGAAAAATGTACAAATAAACATGATAATTTAATCCAATAGAATACGGAAAACCTTCTTTTTTTCCCCCAAGTTGCAAAAGTGAACTGATTGTTTTTTTTAGTCTCATTGCAACCTAGAATGACTGACAGTTTATGAGGAGATCAACATGAGAATACATTTATTGGGGCATAAATTGGAATTGCAAAAAGAGCTGTTAGCATCTAGAGGTCTGGTCTGATTTGAATAAAATGGTGGATAGTTTTGAACTGAAGTTACAAAGAAAGACTGTGTGCTCATAACTCCTGCAATCAAACAGCAGGAATTGTATCTACTGTATGCTGTCATTACCAGTGACAGGAGAGCTGCACCGCTCTTAAGTTGTGCTGCCGATGATGGTCTGAAACACACACAGGTCATATTTCACTATCTGCAATAGATAACATGATGTAGTAGGAATAAGCATTAAAGGACGACTTAACAATTTTTCAAGTGAGTCTTAAAACAATAGCCAGGTGCAAAAATGAACATTGAAGTAGGTTTTTCTTGCTGTAATCATTCCTCCTGTTCATACTGACCATTAGAAGATCCCTTCATAATGCACTTACAATGGAAGTGATGGAGGAAAAAATCCACACAAAGTTTAGTTGGTTAATGAGGCTTCAGTCATCTGAGTTATACAAATGAAGTGGATTGAAGTATTTTAGTACAGAATAAAGTCTCTGTGTTTTCATGGAAATTGTGTTCTTGTTGAGGTGCAGTGAAAGGATTGTAAACAAGTTTATTGATATCCATTTTATTTGAATAATATGAATGGAATATATTTTGCACAGGACTGTGGATACAGTCCTCCATCACTTCCATTGAAAGCACATTTTCAGATCTTTTAATAGTCAGTTTGAACAGGAGGAATGATTACAGAGAGGTAAACCTCTTTACTGTTCATATGAACACCTGACTGCTGCTTTAAGACACATACTGTTCATATTCTGACTCATAATTAGTCTCTACACCAAATCACATTCATAAATTCACCATTAGTCATTAATACATGTTTGATTAATCCTTAAAGGTAGGGTTGGTAATCCTGTTCAGAAGCACTTTTTGTTATACCGGGTGAAATGGTCCTTCTATTATCAGAGGTATCAATACATTATGACTTTAGAAAAAGGAACGGAAAAAATCAGACCTCTGTGACAACCACAGGACTGATAAACCAACCGACCAATCCATGCTCTTCACACCGAAAAGCAAAAACCAATCAGGTGCCTTCATGTCTAGTTCTGCACCCGCCCCCCTCTCTCCCTGCCTACTTCGCACGTGCACAGTCTTCACCTGTCGCTGTTCTCGGTTTGTGGGGGCGTGGCTTGGACGGACTCACTGACGGGAGGGGGAGCAGCGGGGTGGAACTTAGAGGACGCAGGAGGAGGTGCTATTTTCAAATCTTGCTAGCTCTCTTGCTAGCTTTACAACACTACATACCCTAGCTTTAATGAAGAGTGTATTCTATTTATTTATGGACAAAACATACATTCACAATCCCTATATTATGGTCCCAGAGAACATTTTATAGAAATTTTGTACATTTGAATATATAAAAATGTTCAGCTACACCAAAAAAAAGTATTTTATTTCCATTTCTGTATACTGTGGGTCATATTAGTAAAGGTCGAGCTAAAAGAAATGTGTGTACAGTGTTTTTACAGCTCTCTAATGTAACAGTATGTATGTAGGGGTTAAGACAACTTGTGTATCTGAAATAGTAAACTGTTACATAATTTAATTTGTTATAGTATTGTGAAAATACTATAAGTACTATCCTACCATACTCCACCCATGCCCTGGGAGAAAGGCTGCATCCTAAAAATGGATGAAGGATTGATTACCATTGAGAGTAATCAGACTGTGGCACAGCATAGTTGCGCTACATTCAGCTGCAAACACTTTAATGACAGCAACTCTGCTGTGTATAGAGGCAACACACTCATCCAGGAGTTACATGAGATAGATCCTACAGCAGTGGTGCTATAAGAGGAGGAAGAACACTTACTGTATGCGGTCAGGGGTTAACTGTGGAGGAGGGCTGTTGAATATCAGGCTCTCAGTGTTGTTTTCTATTAACTGCTTAGTGACTTATATTTAACCAGCATACTTTATTTCTGTCACAATTGATCTGTGTTCTATTCACAGCCCTGGTGGGTGTCACTGTAACCATCATGGTGTATTTAACACCTGGGCTCAGACTGATCAAAATGAAAGAAAAATATTATTTTGTTAGGTTTGTCCGTCACGCCCGTCAGTAATAATAACATTATACTCACCAAGCTAAAGGCTGACATCTGATAGGTCAGACCATCGTGTTGTGAAAAAACTGTTAGGATATCTTATTTTCAACAGAAAGCACAGTGAAAGGCAACATTTTCTAAACATCCATCCATCCTTCACAGTTTACTGGCCCACTTCCTGTTTCAACTTTGACCTTCTGTACTCACTGTACTTATGTGCACAGTTTTAATGGCAGCAAGGTTTTATTAGCAGCGTTTCACTTTAAGGTTCACATAAAGAGGTCAGCGGTTCCTAATTTGTCTAACGTACCCCACAGCTATCATATGGCCACAGAACAGCTCTATAATACCTCTTGGATAAATGGGATGGCTTCTTGAAATTGAGAAAACAGTGGCTGTAGTGGATCCATGGCACAGTGTGAATCTTTATAAGACATACGGTACACACATTTTCCTGCAGGCAGAAGGTTCACAGTGGTTCAAACACAGTTTTAATGCAGTTTTCCCGAGGTGCAAGTCTACTTTTTGTGTGCCTGTGCCTGTGTGGTAATATCTGGGCCCCAAAGGAGCACACTAGCACCTACGTGTGAGGAGAGGTGCAGCTGAGGCTGTGTTTATGCCAGTAGCATAGCCAGAAATCACAGTGTGGGTGGGCACAAAGAAAATCAGGTGGACCTAGCCCGTCCAAGACTAATCATATTTAATAGGGTCTGAAAGGCATATGTCAACCAAAATAGGCCATTACAAATGTATTTGCCTCAATGCACCACAGTTAATCATACAAGCCTTATACTTCATCAGAGGTAATATTACAGGCACACACACATAGCTGACAGACATAAGAGCATCATTAACATATGGATAGAGCTACACTGGCCCCTATATGCCCAGGATTGTTAAAGATTACACTTCAACATAGCCTGGTACACATAAACCACACACATACACACGACAGACACAGCATACACACAGAATATATATAGTATAGTACAAGTGACCCAGTTTTTACGTGTTATTATAATAGTAAATACGATCAGCTGCTCATCGATGTGTCATGATTTGTGTGTGTATTCCTTTTGAACATAATATCTGGCAAGTATCTTGTTGCGCTTGCATCACTTGTGTTTGCAAACATTCAATGGAAGAACTGTGAGGGACTGTTAGAGAAAATGCCCAGTTCAGTTCATTCCTGTTTTATTCATGCTCGCTTTTGTTTTATTTAAAAGCTTAGCATTTATAATTGAAGGGATGAAAGTGTGCCAAACGTTATCTTGAACTCATTTATTTATTTATTTATTCATTCACTCATTTTGTTCAAACTGTGAAGACAAGAGGAAAAGAAAAGAAAGTCCAAACCATGACATTTTACTGTTTAAATGTATCCACTGGAAACAGATGGTGATCACAGTTACAGTGATCAGCTGCTTATATGGATTCGAAACGTTTGGAACTTAATTATTCCTACAGAAAATGTATGCTGTTTAAATGATTTGCCAATAGTAATGAAGTAGTCTCCTTACAGAGTTCTACGGTATTTATTTAGTCTTTTACTTTATTCCCATGATACATGAATGATAAGTATGCTACTTAATGGCAGCAACACCATTATGGCCTCGTACTGACCCATCTACTTCGGGCTGGTTACCTGAGGCTGGTGCTGTGTGCGTATTGAAATCCTGATTTAGATTGAAAAAAATGTAAAGAAATGATCGCCGCTCTCTTTGCCTGTTCTGCTGCTGTGGGAAAAGATGGAACTTGTCATTGGCAAAGTCACAATCTTCGCTGCACACCACGTGTAGTCTTTAGTCTTTGAACTTACCCCCCCTGTATGTGGACATACTGTAGATCCTGTCTGATAAGCTGTTTAAGTTTCATCTTTATCCCGATCATCACATGACCCAGAGAAGCCTTTAACAACTAGTGCTCAAGGTATGTCACATGAGGTTAATCTACACTATGATCACTGTTATAAACCATATCAATAAATCTGCGGCTAATAATTCTGCTTGTAATGTTGTAGTCGTGGGATACAGTACAGATGGATGTTACAACGTGCATCTAAAGTCATGTGTGAAAGACTTTTTCTCTTCTGCTTTGTGAAGTAGGAAATAACAAAGAGAGAAAGAAAATTAGCATGCAGGAATTCATGACCTCCAATATCTGTGGCCTGTCACTCACTGAGATGCTTCACAAGTTTGGCATTTTACAAACTCATATCTGTTGTTTGCAGTGTGTTGTAGTATATGCTTCACATAAAATATCCTGTGAGAGAACAGAGACTGTTGGCTAGACCTGGAGGTAAAAGGTTCATAATTGGTCAACTAAGACCTTATTGACAAAGAGTCATTCACACACCGTACATTTAGATAGTGGTGTCAGCGGTTTTTCCTTCAGTTATAGACAAGGTGTTTATCTGGAACAGGCGGATAGAAGAGACAAGTCTATGTTTCTATGTTCTTAATACATTTTTATTTTTTTAAAGTATATTTTTTGCATATTTAAGTAAGACATCTCCCTCCATACAAACCCAATACTTCCTCCAAGCAATAAACGATTAAATCATACATAAAACTATGTATAAACTATGAATAAACTATGCATGTAACTATGTATAAATAACCACTAATTATCACTGATTCACTAATTATGGGCCCAATATGGGTCCCACGTGGGTTTGTCTACAGTATCCATGGTGGCCCCACCCGTGTTTGCCCATATGTGCTTCAAGTGGGTTCTGACTGGGTTTCAGGTGGGGCCCATGTTACTGAAACAATATGGAGCCCATACAATTTGCCCTGTTTATGTCCATGCCCACTCTGTACCCACAACCCAGCCAGCATTTAACCCATGTACGGCCCAAATGGATATGCTGTCTTGGACTTAAAACAGTCACTTAATGGGCTTAACCCTGCATGTTTCTCTTTTGTTTTAGAACATCTGCAGGAAGTTTTGAGTTTTATTTACATAAATATTTGCAGGAAAAATTGAACATCAGCAGAGGTTTCGCCATATGTTCCTCATCCTGTTGTATGATGGTATTAACCATTGTCACATCTTGAGCCAGCGTCAATGAGGAGGTTTGCATGGTTGGACCATCTATGTAGAGTGTCTGTGACCTAGATTCTGAGCACTGTCTGCTCCATAGAGGCCTGAGGGTTCTCATAGAGCTCCTATTCAGAAGGTAGAGGAGGACTAGGGGACTTTGGGGGATTTGGTGTGCCTCTGTGGCTTCAGTAGAATGTGATAGATTACAGCTGTTTGCACCATGAAACCAAAGGCAGCCCTCTCAACCCTTAGAGGAACTTTTGACTGTCAGTGATAAGCTGCTGTTGGTTGTGGTGTGAAATGCTTCAGTGTCTTTAATAAATCCTCATACTTAAATGGCAAAATAGGTTGTTTGCTCTTGGACAAGGGTTACTGAAGCTTTCAAATGCATCTCACAAGTCTTCCTCAGGATATGGGGTTTGCTCCATTGTCATGGATCGTGGTTATCATGTGGCCTTCTTATTGGAACTTTGTCTGCATGATGACAGGATGTATATGGGTGGAGATGGTAGCTCTTGTCTTGTCTCTGGTGTCTGAAGTGACTGTCCTCTTTGAACATCTGTTTGTTCGCTGGCTTCTGCTTGAAGACCTTTGACCTCATCACAGGTGCTGCGTGAGGTTGTGGTCCGTTGATCACAGGTGATGTCAGAGTTCTTGCTGTTTCACTCATTTAGTTTCCCCCCATCGCTGTCAACATGTGTATATATCATGATGATGTCATACACCACTCCAGTCTTCCTCTTAGGGGAGGTTTTGTGTTAAGGGTGTACCAGCAGAGATCTTAGTGTTGAATTGGTTTGTGGTAAGTGCTGACTCCTTTTGACTCATTGTGGTCCCCTAATGTAAGGGGACCACAATGATGACAGAGGCTATCATGCAGGGTGCCAACCTGCTCATCAGATGGAAACTAACATTCGCACACACATTCAAATACAATTGGCACAGCCATCAGGAGCAATTTGGGGTTAAGTATCTTGCCCAAGGACACGACACGACATGTGGACTGGAGGAGCCGGGAATCAAAATCTTCTGATTAGTGGATGACCCGCTCTACCTCCTGAGACACAGCTGCCTGAAATCAAAAGTTTAAAAATGAATTGTCACGCTTGACCAACATGAATGTTTTAAAACTGAATTGAACCATTAAGCTGAACAGAAACGTCTTCATTAACTGTTGGCAGGAGACAGGATGTGAATTGAAATCAGATGCTTCAATTGCAGCAGGGTTTGATGGTCAACTTTCCAAGTGCCCTCAGACCCTAAGAGGCCCTGAAGAGTTCAGGCTCACAGTGTGGCAATTTGTTTATGGTAATTAAAATACTTCAAAATATGTTTATTAATATTGTTTGCACCACCAAAATGCAGTATATAAACTGAAGTTAAGGCGATATAAGGCAACAATACCTATCACTGAGGCCCCTACTTGTAGAAAGGCCCCAGTTAAGGGCTTTATTGTTTCAGTGTCTTTTGCTTACATAGAGGACATTACTAAGTAATAATGATAGTTATAATCAAATTACCACAAACGAATTACAGATTACTAATAATTATATACACAAAATGTATTTGCCTTGACGCCCCCTAGTGGGTTAATGTGGATGTGGGTTACAGGATCCATAACAACTAAGAATACATGAAACTTGAATGATTGTAATGTCTCAGCTGGCCGTTTCAGTGTCATGTGATGTTATGAATGTCACTTCTGGATCATGACTTTTTCTTCAATTTCTACATGAAACTGTTTAAAAGTAAAAAATATTTGCAATAAATGTGTATTTGCAACTTCAGTTCAAGTTTTTTGTTTTTTTTTGGTTTTCAGCCCTATTTTCCTCTACCTCACGTGCCCTCTTCACCAGTCGACCTGAATAAATCACAGTGCCAATGCCTGAGTGCGCAACGGCTCTGTGGGTTTCAGCTCCGGGCCTTAGTACTCATTGCGACCGCACACACTGACCGCACACACTGATGGATGCATGTGCACAGTCGCACGCACGTTTGGACGCGCTCTGCTGTATCCGCTGACAGGACTTGATGCGTCCGAGTGCTCAGCCAGGTGGAAACATTCAGACTGGGCAAGGTCGGGAGGTTGTTGGTACAAATCCCGGTGGGGAGAACCTGTAAATTAAAGAATAATCCCTCAGTGCACTGAGTGTGAAATCGGCCAAGCGCTGTGAGCACAACTCTGGGCATGGGGCACATCCTGGAGACAAGCAGCCACAATAGTGTTTATCATGTCCTATTGTGGGCCTCTGGTCATGGCAGCTTACAGAGAATACAATAAGCTTTAGCCAGCAGTGCCGCTCCAACCCTGCATTCTGACCATTGCTGCTTTATTGCTCTGAAATAGACCCATGTGGCTCTGTTCCTGCAGAGCTGCTGTCACAACAGTTTGATAAGTCACAGCTGCCCTTGTCACTGTTGTCCACCACTAATATGATGCCATTTCATTGATTATGCTACATAGAAGAACAAATCAATACTGTGCTTGTTGAAGCCTGTAAACTGAACTAATTCTAATCACTGGCCAGGTTTTACATAAGTTGTGTGTGTCACTATAACTTATTAGTTTTTTCACCCTAGAATTCAACCTGATTCTCAACAAAGTAAATACATTCCATGGAGTCAAATACTACTTATTTAGATTGCTTTATAATAATCTCTTGAATTAAACACAGTTTAGTAGAAGAACGTTATGTTGGTCACTGTATTCTAATCAGAGAGTGTATTCTCACATACTTATATTGTGCCAGATGAATGGACATATAATTTTAGATTCATAATTGACCTACTTGGAGACCCTAGACCTCTTCATACAAAATCCGTTCTGACAGGGTCTACGAAAGTCTGTTTTTGGACAAGCTGCTTTGGATTTGGGATTACATTTGGTGCTACTGTATTGACATAACAGCGAAAATAACTCTGTTTTAGTCCCCTATACCGATTGAAATGGGCTACTATTGGGCTGATATTGGGTAGTCTCATTGGAGCAGACTTGATCTTAAAGTATTGATCATGAGAATGTTTGCACAGTAATGAATCTTCAACTTCTCATCAACCTGTCTGTCTGAAAAATGTCCTTTCTGTCAATAATAGAAATATCACTTTCATCTTCACACACGCACATACACACAAACTAGTTTATTTCATTTTCATTTAAATAACCTTACTTGTTATTGAGGCAGTTTACTGTTTTTTTTCTCTGTGAACTTGTCCTTGTTGAGTCTTCAGCAGTCCCACAGCAACCTGACTAAGGCTTGCTGTGAATATTGTTGGCCAGTTTTCTGTAGCATCATGCATTTCACAACTTTTCTTCCTTATGTTGCAGTGCATAATGTTCCAAAGTTTTTACAGTGTGCAATTTAGTGGAGAGGAAATGCAAAAAAAACACAAAAAAAGCTCACATTGCCAGTCTCATGTATCATTTGCTTCTTCCTTTCCATCTTCCTTTAAATCATGGAGTCAGCTTGGTAAATGCAGTTTGCTCTCACCACTTTGAGACTTCTGGGTACCTCATGCTGTGTTTTTGAAGATGCCAGTGTGTGAAGTCATATTTTGTAGCTGTGGGACTTGGTTGAATATGGCAGGACACCATATCTCAGATCTTTAAAAGGCCTTTTTTAACCTCCAATGGAATTTAAAACCCCCAAGACAGAAAGGAAACTTGCCTCTTAGGTATGAAAGGTTGTGCCAGGAGAGATCAGCCTTATAAAAAGATGAAACATATGGAAACAAATGCAGCTTTAAGTGACATGTATAATATAGTATTGATATTCAGATAGCAATAAGGTACATAAAACACTGATATTTTACAATGCCTCATCTCTTTAACTTGTCTTTTCAAACACTTCTTACTTCCACAATGTATACACTTCAAAATATATCCTTGAAAAGATTGACAAGCATGTCTTCTATCACACAATATAAGATCTGAATATTATGATTTAACCAATTTTTCCTTTTGGCCTTGAAACCAACAGGAAACCAATTAAACAAACATTTTTGACAGCCTAAAAAAAGATCGAAAATTGGCTCTACGGGCCCCTCACTCCAGATTGACATAGACGATCCACATTTGGTATGCATATGTATCATGTAAAGACGCATAAAAAAGTCTCTTGGAGTCATATCCCTAAGTCCAACAGGAAGCCAGCCATTTTAATTCAGATTTTCAATTTTGGCGCCATTTTCCACATTTCCACACGTCATACTTTAGCAAACTCCTCCTAAAGATTTAATCTGACCATCTTCAGAGTTTCTCATTGTCATCTAAAGTTATCAAAATGTTTTGCCTACATTATACCTGACGGGTGTGGTGATACAGCAAATTTCGATGTTTTGCCATAACGTTCACCCATTACTTATTAACTGGCATTTGAATTAAATGCTGTTTTCAGTTGACTGTGTAGAAGAAATGAATGACACTACCACTTCATCTGAGGTTTCAAATACTGTACATTTATCTTACTCCCTGCCACTCAATGAACATTTCATCTGCAGTAATCTCTTATTCTATAAGTGAACTGCTTTCATCTCTCACCTGCAGCTGAAATTTCACCTACTTTCATCATTCATGCCTCAACTGGAATTTAAAATGCAGTCATCTCTTTATCTGCAACTGATCATCAACTGCTTTTATCTTTCTCAGCTGCTTCCAGTCACATGTCAAAAGACATTTGAAATGTTTACATCTTCATCCTCAGCAGATGTTTCAACTTCTTTCATTTCATAGTATTTAAGTAGAACTTCAACCAACTGTTTTCATCGTCCTCACTTCATCTGAAATGTATGCTCATTGCAATGATGAACCTTTAACTGACTTCAACTGCTTTCATTGCTTTTATTTCAAATGATAGCTCAGCTACCTTCAACTTTGTAAATATTTTGACTTTACATTACATGAGTAAATAATTTTATAGACCCTAGACTCTTTGTCTATGGTGGCTTCCTGACATGTGTTTATAGTGAGCAGATTACAACAGTTTCATCAGATAAAGGTGGTACATACGTAGCTACGTCTAACTCTAGACAATCTATCAAAGTAGATGTTTAAGAGAACAGCACTCACATGAAACCGTCTGTCATGTGGTTCTTCTTCTCCTTCCATTAAAACACAGCACTACCGCACCCATCTGTTTTATCACCAACATGATAACATTTCTACAAAGCTCAGTTTCCTCATACCAGGGCTGGACTGGGACCAAGAAATGGCCCTGGCATTTCTGGCCATGGCGGCTCACCATGATTATTTATAAGATATGCGGAGGCACACAACATATCAGAGGATATATGCGCACATTGTGTTGTTTCAAAAATTTAAATAAAGTGCAGTAGCGTACATGGAAGAGTTGTTAAAAAATGTATACGCTCTTTCACTACTTACAGAGACTTTCATCTTGGGAGAGATGGCTACAGTGCCACAATTCCCATCTTGAAGTGAAAGTGGTTGTCAAAGAAACACTGCTAGAGATGTCTTTTCAGTGTTTAATGAAATATACTGTTTATACAATTATACAAATAAGACAATCAGGCCTACAGTAAGACCATACATACATGTAAAATAAAGAGCTCCTCAAAGTGGCACCCTAAAAATAAGATAAAGATAGAGAGGCCAGACTGTTTCAAAAAATGTACATTGACAGTATTGGTGTCTTTAAAATAATGCAATAATTGATAGTTGCATTCATTACAGTCACTCTGTAAAAGAAGTAGGCTTTATGACCATCCAGGTAGATGTCAGCAAGAACACATAACAACAGTATACAGTATAGTAAACTTACAAATGTGAAGAATGCCTGTGAAGTCCACACCAATGAAAGGCACATCCCTGAGAGACAGGGCAGCCTTAAAGAGAAAGAGTTTGACAGACAAAAAAAGTGAGTGATACACACCAATTGCATTATAACAGGACTAATGACTAAAATAAAGAAATAGAGCTAGACAACAGTCTGCTATACATAGGCTACTGGTTGAGAAAATGTTGAATGGAAAGGAGAGAGCAAAGAAATAATCACATTACTTTGTCAAAACATGTAATTATATCCAGTCATTTAACACAAATGTATTTATTTATCATAAATCTCACCTTACAAAAGCAGTCGTCAGTCAGCAGCATCAGTGTGCACTGGATGGGACTGCTTCTGCACTTGTCGACGGCCCTGCCCCCGCTGTAACAGTCCAACTTGTGCTGAACATATCAGTGATTTTGGCACATTTTGTTGCGTCCACTTGTAGGCTTTTGAGCCTTTTTGTCTCGCAGCTCTTTTGTGGTTTATTAGGCCTACTATCCATTTCCACAGACGGACACTCACTTCTCTCCTAGGTCAGAATCAGCTCAAATGGCAACATTTGATAACCTTGGGAGGGGAGGGGTGGGCCGAGGAGGGACTAGCCCATTGTAGGTCAAGAAAATCAACCAATGGGCCACGTTTCGTGTCTCAAATACCGTCTCGGCTGATAATTAAAAAAAAAAAAATGTAATTATGACAGCCCCGGCCCAAAATGTATGTCAGCCCACCGGGCATTGTCCGGTACGCCCGATGGCCTGTCCATGCCTGCCTCGTACTCATTACAACACTACGGAGGAAAACTGCATTTTAGTGTGGATGGAGGGCTAAAACAGAGAGAAAAAGATCTGTTCATGAGTTTAGCCTGCTAAGTGTGGACATGGTCTGAAACAGTTTCAATGTTGCAACAGTGAATTTTCAATAGTAAGAACACATAAGTTATCTTCAGAAATGCAGCTTTTTATAGTGTAATATCATTTTTTTCTATTCCATGCCTGATATTTTGTTTTTTTTAATCTCTCCTCTTATGTAACCTTGTTCTAATTTATCTTTGGCACATCAGAGTGTTACATAAATGAAGAAGATATGTTATTTCATCACTGCTGAAGCAGCAGAATCTCAGCTGACAGACAATCCTGCATGGCAGTAAGCAGGAGAGGCTGCTCACAGAATGAAGTCAGACCTTTTTCATTACGATGTGTTCACAGCTGCTTTGCTGCCTCAGTCCTGCCCTGTCTTGGCATGATGGAAAATAAAGACAGAAAAACAAACATGCTTTCACTCTTACTATTCCCTGTCAGTTTATAGGTTTTCATTTAGTTTGTAATGACGTTGTCTGCAGGGCTGCTGTTTTAAGTGCAAACAAAATTGGAAATTCACTTGCTTTTGCTTTTTTTTCTTCTTTTTTTAAAATCATGTTTCTGTTTCCAGATCTGTTAAACTCATTTTTTTTCTCTTCTTCTGGAAGTAATGTATTATTCAGTTGGATTAAATCCATAGACCAGGCCACCTGTGGTTGTGGGATTCCTGGATGGAGTCAGCTGTATTCTAGTGAAGGATATTTATACAGCTTGATTTCTAAAGATGTTTGTGAAATCTAGACCGGATCACATTATATATAGCCTTTTTTTCTGTTATATGAGTGAGTTTTGCTATTGTGTGATATATACACATCTTCCTATAGACAAAAGTCTAACAGAAAACACAAGCAGTGATTTCTTTTTGAAGTATTCAGTCATTTTCTTCTAAACACATTAAATAGGTCATAAATGTGTTTCTCAAAAATGTGTAAAAAGCATTTCAACCATTTAGTTTTGAATTGTGGAGCTAGGCTTCACAAACTGTGTTTCAAGATTTCTGTGTTCAGGATTTAGTGGGCGGGTACGCGGCGGTGATTAGCATAAACCCGCCTCTGCTGCTGTAGGTATAAATACATTCAGCGCACACTACTACTACTGCAGACTCCCCCTTGTTCATCAGCAACCATTACATACAAACAATTACAGGCATTCAGTCCATAAGACAACGACATCAAACCATAACTCTCAAATATCTGAAGACCGCTACAACCAACCCTGCCCTATGGAAAACTATCAAGGAAGCCGAGCTCACAACCAACACCCCACTGTCATACATCATCCAGCTACAAAACCACCTACCACCCTGAAACCTTCATGATCCTATGACCCCCCCCCCCCCCCCCCCCCCCCCCACTGAACACTGAACACACAAACAAAACACACACCCACATCAACCCACAAGTAAATTAAAATTAAAAAAGACAAAAAATAAATTAATTCTTTAAAAAAATCTATGTTAAGTAATATTAAAGTAAATAGATTAGTACATGGCAATTCATTTTTAATTAAAATTGTGTTTTAAGCGATAGATAGATAGATAGATGGATGGATAGATAGATAGATAGATAGATAGATAGATAGATAGATAGATAGATAGATAGATAGATAGATAGATAGATAGATAGATAGATAGATAGATAGATATATAGATAGATAGATAGATAGATAGATAGATAGATAGATAGATAGATAGATAGATAGATAGATAGATAGATAGATATGTGACTTAAAAAAATTATAGACAAAACAGAGCAATGCAGTAACCGTAGTATTAATACAGTTTAGTTAGAGTAATAGATTAGTTTTAATGGACAGACGCAAGCCCAACAAAAGTCATTTTTTTAAATGTTTAATATTATAAGTATTATTATCTACATTGTCACTAGTATGGCTGTGATTGCCATCAGATCACCATCATTCTCTGGCTGGTCTGGATCTGGTGTGCCACAGCTGGACTGCTGTCAGGTCTGTGGCTCTGGTAATACTGAGCAATTTTGATGTTGGAGCCGATGGCGTTGCAGTAAATGTTGTACTGGTGGTTGTCATTATGTCAGAGATCGCTGGTGGCTGCAGTCTGATGGAGAACAGTAGCTGGTATAATGTGGCTGGCAAGCTGTGGAGCTGTTGGCAGAAAAGTGCAGCAGCTGCCTCAAATAGACATTGCAGTGATTTTTGGACAGATACACACATTCAAACCAGATGAAGGTTAAACAACTACTAGTCGTTCTGGACTCAAGTGGATACTTTTTGATGCTTATTTTGCAGCAGTATTAAACAATGAAAGGCAACATGTTCTATAAATATAAAGAAACAGGAGTGTTCATAAGCCTATTAACTTACCTAACACTTAGCTGACAAGGATCACAGTGGATGAGTGAATGATGACTCTTGATGTACAGGAGCAAATATGGAAGTAGTGTGATATTGCTATAGTCAGCAATGGATAGACTGGTCAACTAAGCATCAGAATGTGACACGGGAGACTGCTGTTTATTTGAATTCTGAGCACAATTGTTAACCTTAAACTATTAGTTAACATTTTCTACCCATGAAGGGGCAGTGTTTTTTGCATTAGATCCTTTCCTGAACTTTCTCCAAGGTTGCAACGTCTTGGTAAACACAGACAGACACCACTTTGGTACATCAATCACTGCAGTTGCACAAGTTAGTTCTGAAGATAATCATGTGGGGCAGTGTCTCTGGCATTTTGAACAGGGGTGCAGATCTTCTTCCTCAGGGAAACCCCCTTTACAGACAGTGGACTCTCCACCCACAAGTGATGGAGCAAATTTGGCAGAAATGTAGCTGGGCAGCCATAGATCTACCCACTGTTTGTCTTCCTGTTGGATATAAATGCACCAACCCATGGGCACACATGCTGCTCTATGTGTTTGCAGGACATTGACACTATTGTGTACGTAGTGACTATCTCAGCTTGTTAGACACCTTCTCTCTTCACCTATTTGACACTATGCAGGTGGTGGGGATGTGGTTAATTTAACTGAAACAGCTTTAAATAGCTTTAACCAAAGCAAATGGAGTAAAGTGACTCATAGGCTTATTTGTCCATTTGCCCTGCCTGCTTTCAGTTTGCCACAGGATCACCAAAGCCTTTGTGGCTTAGGTGGTGGAGTCAGCCTACAGATGTCCCACAGTGGAGATTTTGGTTTTCTGTCCAACTCCATACTCCTCAGTTGAGGAGCAAAGGCTTAATACATGCCCAGTGCAGGCTCTGTGAACAGCAGGGTTCTGGAAGAAAAGGATCAGCCATTTATGTCCTTTGTTTGCCCCATAAGGACTGTAGAAGCCATATCTCTAGCCTATAGATATAAGGATCCCCCCCCCCCCCCTTCATCCCCACACACACCCAGGGTTTGAGGGCCTTGTTCAAAGGAGTTTCAGTAGAGGAAACTCGTGATGAGCTCGAGCTGGACTACCCCTGAGGGGTAGTCTCACAGGTTTTACAGGCTGGATGCCTCGGGGCCATCTTTGACACTTCCTGTAGCAATGCTAGAGATAGACACACCAGGGTCAGTGCACAGAAAGAAACCAGTCTAGAATGATTTGAGAGGGGACAGTCGACTTTGGTAATATGAGGGGGCATAGGCTGAGCACAGTTCAACCTGTCTGCCACTGACTGATGCAGTGACATTGGAGCTTCTGTAGTTGGTCACGCTGAGGCAATTCCCAATGGTGAAACACCTTCCTCCTTTATCAAAGAAACAGGGATTACGTTAAGTAACCCAAAGATTTTGAGTTACAAATGTATTAGTTTCTCCTCAGTGACTATATGTAAATGTATCTGGTGCAGCTTCAGATTTGACAGTTATAAAGTAAAGAAATGTTCAAAGCTTTGGTTTGTCATATCATTTTCAAACACCAAGACCTT
This sequence comes from Scomber scombrus, assembly GCF_963691925.1. Classification (NCBI taxonomy): domain Eukaryota; kingdom Metazoa; phylum Chordata; class Actinopteri; order Scombriformes; family Scombridae; genus Scomber; species Scomber scombrus. The sequence goes on from NC_084989.1 coordinate 1,519,480, forward strand.
TTTCTGTCACTTGAAAGCTTGAACTTTATAGAGAAACGACATAATGCAAAGGTTAGAAATTGATTGCCTGTGTATCTTTAAATTAAAGATGGATTTATGGAATCTGAAATCTTCTCTGCAATAAAGGTACAAGTTCTGAACCAATTAGAAAATGTTTACTTATTTATCACGATCACCAGGTGGCTCCTCTTTTGAGGACTGTAAAGTCTCTTTAAAAGGAATCAAATCAGAGGCAGATAGCGCATAAAGAATAAGGCAGCTCACCCCCCCCCTACCCACCACTCACCCCCCAACACACCTCTGCTGCCTCTCTCACATTAACATGGGTTGACTTCCTCTCTCCCATATGTTCCTGTGTATTCCACAGCTGTGTCTGTACAGATGGACTCCTCTGAGAGCACAATCAGACAGGCTCTGGGCTGTGTGGCAGAGTGTGAGAAAGTGGCATTGCCATTACCACAACTCCAACTCACAAATAAACAGTCATTCAGCTCTTCTGAGTTTTCTCTCTCTTTTTTTGTCTCTGGCCTTCTTTTCTTCCAGATCACAATAACAGAGACCGTGCTGTTCCTGGTCCAATACACGTCCAAAGAGTTTGACCGGTCAGAGAAGACGGTTGCCACGGGGGACTGCTGTTACCTCAACCCACTGGTGCGCAGGACCTTTCGCTTCCTCGGTAAGTCACATGATTAGGTCTAGTTTTCCAATTCGAACTTTGCTTTTAGTATTTGTGCTTTTAGAATTACAGCATTTTTATGAATGACTGTGGTCCCCTCTCAGAGACTGACTGAAATCTATGTTTCTCAGACAGGATTCATGCAGGTTCTAAACAGGTTGCAGATGTGTCAGTCATACCTGTACAGATGTCATTTCATTTGTTTGGTTTAAAAGCCTTTTTGATAAGAACTGCATGAAAGGAATGAAAGATGGATGGCAAATGAATGACAAACAGTAACAAATAACTTTGTGTGTGACGTGTTGCATTCATCTGTGTAGCTGATCTACTGTAAACAAGGCACATAAATTATCTAGTGACAAACTGACACAATTATTTTTTTTATTTTACCGTCAATGCTCACTTTCATAAATGTAGTATAAATGGCAAAATTAGTTGAAACTGACACAAAGTAATTCCAAAATAAACTTGTATTTGTATTTAGTATAGTGACCAGTTGAGGTGGGTAGCAGCTGCTAGCAGGGACTAGACAGGCCTTCACACCCAAGCCCATAGCCCATAGCTTTGATCTGGTATTAGCACAGGTGACCAACAAAAGAGGTATCAAGCATCAACTTACTGGCCCAGGTCCAACAATAGGCGGATACTTTACAGGAACATCCTCTCACTCGGTCCTCTCAGCCGTTGAGTCTCCATTGTATGTCCCAGTGAAGAAAGATTCCACAAGGATTTGGAATCTGGGGTTGGGGCAAAAATATTGCCATTTCAGGCTGAATTTTTGGGGAAGTGTGTCTAAAGGTGTTTGTTGACTTTGGAAAGGATCAGTCCTTGTAAATGACCTTTAATATGAGCATAGTATTTTTATAAATGTGTTTTTATGTTTACTTAGTAACATTCTTTAAAGCCAGGCTTTTATTTTATATATATTAAGCAGACGGATATTCAGTGCTTTTATTTTGAAAGCGTCTCGCCGAGACCTCGTACACATCAGGTGCTTCGGACTTTACCGGCAGTAGGAAAAGTGTGTCTGCAAGGCTAAGAGTGTGTCTTCAATGCTAAAAGCAAGCAAAGTGTGCCTAACTCACATGGAACGCCCTAGCACCTGGCTAATAAGGGGCACAAGGTTTGTTTTTGTTACCATTTCATGCCATATTTATGTCCGGCTCGAGTTTGGTTGCCGTTGATATTTTCATGCATAAAACGTATTGTGGTTAGCGGTAGCTACTATTAGCAAGGTCAAGTTGCCGTGTCGGTCTGTATTGAATTCAGATGAAGCTATAAGCTAACTCGTAGGTTGTTTTGGTAATGCAACAGGACGTATTTTGTCTGTTTTATATGAGGTCTGCTAAGGTTAAAAACTGTTTATTGGGTTAAAAATGAACGGTTAAAAATGCTAATTTCATGTCAAATATTGTTTTATATTGCACTCTATGTGAGGTTGTTTTTCAGTTAAAATGTGAATTTTCCCTCATGACTGTAACATCAATCGTAGCAGTTAAAATATATAATTAAATTCATGGAGTAAAACCCGTGAGTCTACAATACGTTTGTTAGATAAAAAGAGTTAACTTAACTTACATAATTGTTTAAGATAAAGGCAGTTAAAGGTAATTTCAAGTAAGAGTAAAGGTAACTGTATTTTGTTTTCTTCTTTTCATAGCTCTTACGGTGTGTTTACATTGAATACGGTCCAAGGAATAAAACACTGTGAACCATCAGTTTGAGAGTCCGACCATCATTTAGCCGGGGATGCTACAGTTCTCTTTATCTTCTTTAAACGACAAGGCACACTTCTGTAGGGTTTTCCTGTTGAAAAGTCTGTCAGCTAAGTCTTTGTTTGTCTCAGCAGGAGGGGATAGTCTTCTGTTTGTGATGTTTGTGATGAAGGATTTTCCCTGACTTTAATTTTATCTTCAATGGAAGTTAATGCGGGTAATAACAGATGATGAAAAGAAAAAGTTTCTAATAAATGAAGAAAGTTTTTTTTGGTTCTTTGTTGTGTTCTACAATTAACACTAGATGGTTATCTGATTCAACTCCAGTATATAAACTGCAGTGCTGTTGTGATGTATCAGATCTGAGATTTGAGTGACACAAGTCAAAAGTTTGACGATAGAGCAACAGTGATGTTCACTCATTTGATCATTTAATATCACTAATATATATCTAATTAAGCTATTATAGGCAAATGTTGGTAGCATTAAATGTGGTGTCTAATTACAGAATAATTTGGTTGTAAGGGTAACATAGCATATTTTGGATCTGATACGGCTTTGTGTTTGATTTCTAATTAGACCATGATCTTGTAAATTGGTGTTTACTAGTGTATTAGGATCTCCTATTTGCTTTCTAATTGCAGCATCATTTAAGTGTATGCTGTCTAATTAGGGTATAACTTGAATCTGAATGCAGCAGGGATGGTGTGATGATAAATCTGCAGCCTGTGATAAGTGCTGTACCAGAGTGTAGTGAACTAGTCTCATCTTCAGTCCTTCACCGCATCACTGCAACATACTGAAACTCTTACTGCTGTTGTTTCATAAACAGTCAGTTTATGTTTGTTATATCATATTCAGTCATACTTTAAAACAGGGATTACATCACTTGACTCCATCTTCCTCATCATCCTTTTACTAGACAGTGCATGGCTCCATGAAATAGACAGAATACAGATCCCACGTGTGTCTACACTGAAATGACATCTTCATTCGGAACTCTTGATGACCTAGGTTCCAGAGTATTAGTCTATCTTTTGAAAATACTGTAAAATTCACCAGTCTGTTGAATAGTGCATCCACAGCGTAATTGTATCTCATATCACATATTTTGGGCTGTTTTAGCTAGTAGTAAATAATAATGAAAGGACTGAACTTATATAGCACTTTTCTAGTCTTCACACCAGCTTTTACACTACAAGTCATATTCACCCATTCACACACACATTCATACACTGATGACAGAAGCTACCACATAGGGTGCCAACCTGCTCATTAGGGGGAAACTAACATTCACACACAGTTAGCGCAGCCATCAGGAAGAATTTGGGTTCAGTATCTTGTCCAAGGACACATCAACATGTGGACTGGAGGAGCCGGGAATCAAACCACCTATCATCCGATTAGTGGATGACCCGCTCCACCTCCTGGGCCACAGATGCCCCTTAATGATGATCTAAACTGAAATATTAGGAGATGCATTACTCGGTAGCAACAATCAATTCTGCCATTTTATGGTGTTTCTCTGTTTTCCCTGTCATCTGCTTTGGCAAGCATGGTTGCCATTTTTTATTGACGCCCCTACAGTATTGACAGAGTGACTGCATCTGAACTGCTAACATGTGCCACCTAGTGGTTGTTGCTGCTGCAACTATTCCTGGATACATTATTTCACCCCCCCCCCCCCCCCCCCCCCCCTTCATTGTGGCAGCATTCAAGCTGTATTACTGTGGTAATCACTTCAATTGAAATGAACAACATCTGTAACAGACTGATGACGTGTCCAAGATGTACCGTAATGCATACTGGGATATGCTCCAGACTCCCATGACCCTTAACAGGATTAGCCTACTGTGGGCATAGAAAACAAATTGATGGATGTTCAGACTTGGCTCCTCTATTAATGCTACCAGGAACAGGAATCATATGTGATGACACATGCACATTAGCAGTAGCATACTTTGTACAGCAGTTGGGCCAATACTAACCCTGAGGGTGAAAATTCATTCTTGACCTTGAAAATAGACATTTTAACAAACACGCACACACACACACACATTTTGACACACATCTCCCTGCACAGCATGCAGTACCGTATAGTATATCAACTATACTATAGTATAGCCTTTAACCACACATACATTCCTGCAGATACAATGCCTAAAGAATCCCCTAGACGACCCTCTGATTAAACACACACACAGACACACACTCTCTGTCAAACACACACACACTGCAGCAGAGTGTTGGCCTCTCCTCATCCTCTCTCATGCTTAAGTGAGAGCAGGAGATAAGGCTGCAGAAGAGAATTATTACCTATATCCCTGAGGAGAATCCACTCCATGGCCCAGCTTTACCCTTGCATTTATACAAGCAAGCATGCCATTCACACTGCTCGTTAATGTTAACAGGCCTCTCATTCCAAGATAAAGCTCCTTTCATCCCTAAGAGACTCATTGGAATTGGTTATCATGTATTAAACATAAGTACAGTGTTGTATCTGAATGAAGCTTATGTCTTAGTGTTAATTGATGTCAGTTTTAAGGAGTGACTTTTGGTCAAAGTCTTTTCCCTGCACAGCAGAGGAAGGAGGATAAGCTGCCTCAGCTGTCGACTTTCCTTTGTATCTTTGTGTTCCTTTTAGCAGTGATAAAACGCCACAGGAAAAATCACACCATCCCTGGGAGGAGAAACATCCGTTAAAGAAATATATGCTAATCAGTAGCATAGGCATAAATCACAGTGTGGGTGGGCATGGGGGAGGAAATCTGGTGGACCTAGCCCTTCCAAGACCAATCGTATTTAATAGTTTCTGAAATGCATATGTTAACCAAAATAGGCCATTACAAGTATACTAAAAATGACACTTGAACATAGCCTGGCACAGCAGATAAACCACCCACATGCACGTGCACACACACACAAACACACACACAGAGACAGATGGTAGATGCAAGGACAGTCAACAAAAACTAAAGCGATTAAACAATAATATTGAAATAGTCAATATGTTGAATTATCTTACTTATGATGATTACAGCAGGAGATGATGGGGTGATGCTGAACACTGACATTGTTTCATTTATGTTCAAATACTTCAGTCGGTTTTCTAATAAAGGAGAACAGTGAGAAAGACTTCAGTCTGTATGTCATCTTTGACACCATAATACCAGTTTTTTATCTGACTGACAGCTGAAAAGAGACTTTGAACAGTACAGCTTGTTGCTGCTGGATTAGCAGCCACGTAGGTGTCGTTACGCACGTCGAGGAGAGACTGGTGGAGGAATAGGTGTCTGGGCTGAGAATGATGGCTGGACTTCTCTTGCTCCTGCTGCTAATGACATGTTTTTGTAACAAACATAAGCAAACTGCTTTGTTTTGATGGTATTTATTATTATCTACATTAAAAGCAGATAGCAGCTAGCAGAAAGTAGGCTGGCTGAGTGAAAGAGGAGGTACTGGTCGTTACTCGCAATTTGGCATTTGTGAAAGGAACTGCCTTTCAAAAAATCTGCCCTATCAACATCATCATATGGTAAACAAGTAGCAAGAAACAAGAATTGTTTTATTTAATTTGGTCATGTAGTCTTATAATTGAAACAGTAGTTATTGACTGATATTCACTGCATCATCCAGCAAAAAAAAAGAAGCATTCTAATTGGGTGGGCATTAAGGCTGGGTATCAGTACTTGATACCTTTAAAGGGGCGTTCAAAAGCGTCTGACGCGAATTGAGCAGCAAGTCTACATAGAAAATCAATGTAAATGGTGCGATAACACGCAATTTCATATCAGGCGGCACGAATAAAGCGTCTGAAGCGGCGAGTTTCTCCCGACGTCACAAGCGCGAATGAAGCGATGATCCAAAAATGTATATTTATGATCAGGCGGCGCGATACAAGCAATTCAAGCAATTTTTTCGCGTCAGATGCTTTTGGTGTGTAAACGCAGCTTAAGGTATCGACAGAAATAAATCGAAACCAAGTAGTATGGATATGTTCCCCCATGGGTTTTCATGGGTTTTTTTTCACCGCAGCAGCTCACCCAACACAGCAGATGTGCGAGCATGTAAACATGAAATGAGCAATTCCTTGTATGAAACACCCCAAAATAGTCATAAAATCAGATTATTGTCCATGTAACAACACTAATAAGTTGCTCTTTTAATAGAGGTCCAACTGTGAGCGAGAGGGAAACAGCTTCTGTAAAGCTATTAATGTTGAGAAACTCTGGTGAGTTGCCACATACTAGTCTGTTGTTAGCCATAGTGTAGGAAATTGCATTACACTTGCAGTTGAGTCAAGATATTTCTAATAAAAACCAACCAGTGATTGAGAAATGTGGTCTAATGTTTATTAAATGCTTTGGTGCAACTGTATCATTTTATTTATAGTCTGAAAAGATCGATAGCGGCTAAGTGCTAGCCGCTAAATGCTAATCGCTAATGGATAAGCTAATCGCTAGCTCTGGCTAATGGACCGACTCACACTGTGTCAAAACTTTAAAGGACAATTGCGCTGTTTTCTAACATTACAATCGTTATGTTTTAATTGGATATAATAATAATAATAATTTAATTCATTTTCATGATTAAGTTAATAGCACATTGAAGTGGTGCATAAAAATGTAACAAAACAGTAAATAATTTATGTGAATGTTAAAATAGTAATTGTTTTGACATAAGAAATGCATAATAAGAAATCTGTTACTGTAAGAATACAACTGTTGATATGATAGAGGGAAAATTCATTGTAAATAATTTATTGTTAAAGTTAAAAAGACAATTCATGGAAAATGGTTCATGTTAAAATTACTAGTTGTTAAAATAAAGTAATTGTAAGTATATCCTTAATTGTTGGTTATATGATGTAGGGGAGACTGGGGTAAGATGAGACATTTTTCATATTTAGGATCACTACATCAAGGCAATCATAGTTTTGTCGCTAACTATGTTGTGCATCCCTTTAAACAAACAGAATGAGTGTAAACATAACTGTTTCGATAATATAGCATGTCCAAAAAAAGTGGTCTCGTGGCACAAGTTGAGCCGTACACACACACTTGCTTGCTCACTGCAAGTGCCGGGAGATTGTATAGACATCCCAATTCTCCCGGAAGTTCCGGGAGTCTCCCGCGTATTGATAGTGTCTCCATGACGCCCGCAAATGAGACTATTCCTCCTGGAATCTGGAGTGAACGAGCAAGAGTGCGCACTAGAGAGTGACAGCGCGTGTGTGTGTGTGTGTGTGTGTTTGTGTGACTATAAATTCAGCGTGTGTGAGAGCGAAGCGTCCTTATAACTCTGTGTTGCCGTTTATTAGACCGATCGCACCCCCCCGCCCCCACCCCCGGACAGACACCTAGTGTGTAGGGCCTTAGTGTGGTACATTGCAAACAACTGATGGAGATTATATCACTCATGATTAGTCTAAAAATTGCATCTGTGGTAAAAGGACCCAAAAAAAAAAGGGATTGAGAATCGAATCGAATCGTGACCTTAAAATCGAAATAAAACCGAATCGAGGATTTGGAGAATCGTGACACCCCTACTAATTATCCTACCCAGGTAATAGTAGCAATAGTAGTGAACACTTGGAACAGATACAACACAAGTAACTTTGAACTGAACTCTTGAGCTCTTTAATCATAAGGAGTACCTGTGGATTAAAGGAACAATTAGTGAACTAAAGGACATTTCATTGGAGGTTTTCCACTTCCATAACGGACTATTTCTGTTGATTTTCTTATTTGATTTATTTATTTTATTTGTTATTTTCCATTCTTTCAAAATAATTACAGTACTATGTATTATTATGTATACGGTTTGAGGCAATAAATTGTCACTGTTTAACCATACATTAATTCACTCCCTGAATCATTCAAGACAGCTGCTCATCGGACCTAGATAGATGTTAGTGTCTTATTACTACCTCTGATTGACACTGAGGACGCTACAGAAACATCCCCCGTCAAACAATACCAGCAATCCATCCTTTTTGCACCCAGAGCTGAAAATATGACTATTTGTATGGACTTGCTCACAGCCAATCAATGCAAGCGATATCATATGTTGTGTAAAAATCAAATCATTTAGATGCATTTAAATGTAGAGGAGTGGTGGCATTTTATGCAATATAACATGCTTCTATTAACATGATGGGTATAGATTTAAGTACTCAGTATTGGTATCACTTTAAGGGTACTTGGTTTGGCACTGTTATCATATTTTTTTAAACGACACTCAGCCCTAATGGGCATGAGTGCCAACTGGGTGGCCCCAGGCTCAGCTAGACCCACCCACAGCAATGTACCTGATGTTCATTTAGTCCGATACAACAGCAGTTTAGCGCTACAGTACAAACAGAAACAACTAACAACACCGGATCAAAAGAAACTAGATCATCTAATATGTGCATCAGACTGCAGGGTATTCAGCCTCTGTCAGCTCAGGCAGTGAGACAGCCAAACATGTTTGCCGTCTCTTAGCTGAGAGACGCGGACTGCAGATTGGACCCCGTCCAATCAGAGCTAACTTTTTTGATGACTGGTATGACTTACCGAGGTGTCAGGGAGTGACTTCACCTTTCCACCTGACAGCGCCGACAATGAATGTTTCCTTGTGTAATCTGCAGTTTTATGAAAGTGAAGCATTCGTGGTCACTGGGCAGTGAAGGTGTGCTCTCTCTGTTTCATCCTTGTTGGGATGTCATGAAGTCATAAATGATCTTTGTCTATGGTCTGTTGAGTTGGACAGTTCTAGAAAGCTCTCTGTATTTTAATCTGCATGACTCTCTGAGTTACATGAGAGTTAGTATCAGTCAGTGTCATGTAAAGTAAGGTGTAAGGTTTTTTTTAAATTGAAGGGATTTCATGAAAGAAAATTCAAATTGCCTGTAATGATTATTGTTGTTTATTATTAATCATTCCTCCTTTCTCCTTATGGATTGGATTGGACTGTAACATTTGATTTACAGCTCTGTAATCAAAAAGTAATATGTGCAATATGAAAATTGACCAACTATCCATATATTACTCCTGTTCTGTTCTTTCAGTAGTTAACCCTTACACATTGTTCATAAAAGTGTCTATACCAAATGTTGAACCACAGATGTGTTTAGAAATAGTGGATCTGACTGATCAATAAATGTGTGATTAAACCTTGATTCATGTTTCAGAGAGCACAAAAAACAGCTCCTATCACACAATATCATGTCCTATTTGCCCTAAGACATGAAAATATAACATAGTAATAATGATGTAAATGTATTTTATAACTTTATGGAAGTGTGGGGTTTATTGTATAACCATTAGAGCCATCAGTCTTCACTGCTACATCATAAAAAGAAATCCTCATAACTACTATCTTATTAAAACTATGAACTATTCATTTCACTAAAACACATGTCAATAGATACAGTTCAAATGTGACAGAAATGTGTAGCACATATACAAAAGTATAACATTTTAAAATATTTTTGTGCATTTTTTTGTCAAATTAGGAAAAGTCATCAAATTTCAGGGTAAAACACATTTTAGGTGTTCTTACAAGCTGTCAAATGTCAAAACGGATCAAATTGAACCTGAACAGTATGTAAGGGTTAACAGGTGTCTTATTATGTGACAGCCAGACGCTGCTATAGATCTACATTCAAATGCTAAAACATTGAAGCAGCTATCACGTGTCATGTGTCCTCCTTTTAAACTGTTACTTCATTATTTCTACATATTGGTGATTGACTTTTGCATATTGACAGTAGAGGGAAAATGTGTCATGTGTAGTTGTCGCCTCCTCCTCGTGTCCTTGTGTCTCCTCCTCGTCTCTGTCTCACGTCCTTGCTGGGATGAAGAGATGCGAGTAAGGGAAGCGAGGAGCCGCATTAGCCGAATGGAAATCACCCCTCATCAAACCTGAAACTCACCGTGAAGTCCAGTGTGCTTCCTCGTGAAATAGGTGTTAGAAGATTAATGACATAGTGTCTTCTTGCAGGGCCAGTGACTGAGCTGTATCCAGTGAGAACATGCTGCTGCTGGACAGTCACAGTAGTCACAGTGACAGTAGTCACAGTAGTTCACACAGCAAACTACTCCCCTGTTTCCGTGATGGCTCCTTGGCCGCCCCTTGATAGGTCCTTGACTGGCCGATAATGGAAGCAGGGGGGAAATGCGATGACGTGTCAATGAGGCCCCGACTGTAAACGCCCCCTAAACTGCCTGAGTGAAAACCAGTTGCAATGCTTCATTTGTCCACGGGGAGGAGCAGGTATTAGTGCAGGAGACCCGAGTTAGTTTTACACACTAATATTACTAGTATTTACTTTTATTCTTCTTCATAAAGTAGCCTTATACTATATGTTGTTGTTATTGTCACTGTATCGTCACTATGTGTCTGTGTAATGCTGCTGCTACACTGTCATTTCCCAGCTTGGGATCAATAAAGAATATCTATCTATCTATCTATCTATCTATCTATCTATCTATCTATCTATCTATCTATCTATCTATCTATCTATCTATCTATCTAATGAAGGGTGCAATATAGTTAATCCATTAGAAGGATGCAATTGAAGCTGCTGTGCGCCGGTAAAACACAACACAGCTGATCAATTAACAAAACGCACTATGATTAAAAAGTGCAAGCTTGTTATTCTGAGTCATGCCTGTGTACTATGCAGTACTACAGATACTTGTGTAAAAAAGACTAGTAAAAGACGTACTGATTCAACTCTTTACGCCAGTAAAAGTAAGACTTAGTTTAATGACTTAGAAGTCGCCAAATGACTTACTTTAACGAATTTCGTTAGTTTATATAATGCAGATTTGTAAAATATTACTTTTATGAAGGTCACAGTCACAGACAATAAACTTAGTATTTCATAATTGTGGTAGCAGTGGTGCAGCAGATGTAATGATGTCCACGCAGCACGCTGGATGCAAACTAATATTAAGCCTTTTCATTATAATGTCGATGGACATAAACTGAGTTCATTCATTAGAAGGATGCAATTGAAGATACCGTACATTTTACAGGACCTCTGATTGATCATTGTCACTGTCAAACCAAGAAATAGCCCATGTGACATACCCCGTCTAGTGATTCAAAACAGGACGCGCTATTTACTGTAATACATAGTATTTCAATGGACGGTGTAAATAATGTAAATAATGTCACGACTGTTTTACGACTGTTTTACTATTATTGTTTTTATAGTTTTTTGTTTGTTTTTGTTGTACTTATTATTTATTGTTCGTTATTCTTTTCTTATTGCTGCTATTATATTCTGACACTGATACTGGGTTTCCGTTATCCGGTAATTACAAAGTCAAAAGTCAAAATGAAATGAAATGAATGACGTTGGCGCACAACGGGTTATGAATGGAGGGGGATCTCCCACTCGGGGCACCCCCTGAAACGTCACTTTCTCGTAGCCAATCGTAAGCCCTGTTGAGACCGACTGATTTTCACAATCCTTCTCCTGTGGGATTACCTCCGAAAATCATCATCCAGCGTGTCATTGTCAAAAGAAAGTAAAATAGATAAAACTTTGAACTCGCTTGAGAAAACACGCTGTCTCTGTCCGTGCAGCTAACATTAACCTCAGCTCCAGTGAGTCTGTTCAATGCAGTATATGGGATTCATTTACTTTTATTTTATTTTATAAAACATAATAGTTAAAATAATTTGATCATAATGTAACATACATATAACATAACATAAATATTGAAAGTTAATCATTTTCTGGGAAAAAATGGACACAAGAAAATGACTTTTTCGTACACTTTTATTAGGAAAACACACAACACGCACAAACAAAAGGGTTAAAGGCCGTAGCCAGGGCGCTGTGACTCCGGGTCAGCCTTGCTGGGACTTCGTAGTCTTTCGTTTTTCCGGTTGCGCACCTTCTGCCATTTTCCTTCTTCTCACAGTCCTATTGTGGTTGCCATTGAAGAGATGACTAAATCTAATGATGACGGCCAGTGCAGCACAGAAAAGAATCGAGTCAGACTTTGGTGTCCAAGTGAGTCTGACTAGTATACGCCGTGCGCGCAGAAAAATGAAAAATGGGTTGGAAATTTGGCAAGACCCAATTCTGTCCAATGATAAGGGACCGCAACAAAGAAAAAAGGCTCCAGCAGGCATCTCTGTGGCACTACTCTGGGGAGAGCCGGCATAATGTTCTTTTTACGGATGAAACAACAGTTTCATTGGAGCACTACGCCAGACAGAGTTTCCACAGGAAGGACCACTTCGTTGCCAAACCAAAACCAAAACATCCGTTGAAGCTGCATGTTTGGGGACCGATTTCCCGGTATGGTGTGGGTCCACTTGTTATCTTCGAGGGAATAATGGATCGAAAATACTTCAAAGACAACATCATTAAAGAGCATGCTGCACCGTACATAAGGGAATATTTTGGGTCAGATCATCGCTTCTTCCAGGACAATGATCCAAAGCACACCGCTGCTGGGGCATACATGGCCTCCGAGGGGATCAACTGGGTGAAAACTCCGCCAGAGTCACCGGACTTGAACCCCATAGAGCTCGTGTGGCACTCCATGAAATACTTTATACGAAAGGAGGCTAAGCCAGGCACAAAGCAGGAGCTCGTAGAGGCCATACACACATTTTGGTCGAGTGTCACCGCCGACTTTAGCAACAGACTTATTACAGGACTTTCAAAAGTTGTGAGGTTAATTATCGACAGTGAAGGCGGGCATAGTGGAAAATAAAAGTTTTGTTGTCATTTAATAAAAAAAATTGCAAATGGCCTTTCTTGTCCTATTTTATTTATTTTTTATTTAATATTCATTTTCAAAACAATGACAAACTGTGAATAACTCTGTACACCATATTTCAAGGTGCACACAAGTCTTGAGATCAAAGAAAAAACAATTGGTGAACTATTTACATTATTCGAGCTATGAACACACATTTACTCTTTACAAACTATTTACAATCAATACTGTCACAACTATTTACACAATGTACAGTCTACATTGCAGGCGTCTGCTAAATGACTAAATGTAAATGTTAAGTTTGCCCTGTAATAGGTCTTGAAGGCACTGAGAGCAGGCGTAATAGAGCCGTGGGAGGAAAAATTCAAAGTATTCACAGTTTGCCATGAGACATGCACAGGTGTGGGGGGAGGGGGGCATTCGCTTTGAAAGACAATGGAACAGGCTCCCAACAATCCCCCAAACCCATCCGCACCCCTTCTCAGAAAGTACTGTAGTTGCAACGGCCATGAACACTCTTGCGTGATTTGTGTGGCAATGGAACCAAATAGCCCATTAAGCCCAAACAAAAAGTTGAGCAATGATAATACTAATAAAGTGGATGGGCTTACCTGACTTACAGCATGCACTGAATAGACTGGGGTTGGCTAGCAAATTTTTCAACAATTCTACAATTCAGTTTTTAAGTTAGCAGACGCTGAACTACCCACTACTCATTCTCAGCTTTAGAACTCTGGCATAATTTGTGTGAGAATATTCAAACCAGCATCAAATGAAAGGTTAATTATCCTGTAAATTCCTTGTTTTTACGTTTGTTTCTAATTTCTCACTGTCAAATGTTTATTTTTATATAAATAAAGCTGCGTTGCCTTTTCTTGCCATGCCTAAAATCAAATACAGTCGTTTACGTTTTTCCATTTCGTATACTTGATCTGAGCCTAAAATTGAAATAAAAAGCATTTTTTCTTTCTTTTTGTGTTAGATTCAAAACAAATAACAAAATAATCAGTCAGTAGGCTATTTAATTTTTTGATTTGAAAATGTGTTCCGATTTTTTGCAGTATGAACTCTTGCCAAATCCTGTCACGCACACTTTGTTTCTCTTTGTAGCACAAACATCCCATTCATTTTCCTTTCTTCACTGCTAAACAATAAAAACACTCTTAAAATACTCTACAGGCAAACACACTTCCTGTTAACCAAGCGAACATCCTTAAAGTGGACATATTAAACTAATGGCACATAGCAGAGAACCATAGAATTATCTGTCAAGATTTCATTTCCATCATATAACAACCTGAAGGTTGTAAAGTCAGTTATTTTCGGGTTGTATGCATTTACTTAACAAAGTTATGAAAATGCAGCAGAGTTTTTCCGCTGAAACATTATCAATATATAACTGCTACTGCAAAGACTCGAACCCAAGTTTCCTGCACTAATGACGGACACACTACCGTTACGCCACTGCTCCGGTCCAATGTAATGATGTGTCTAACTGACAAATTCAAGCTTGTATGCATTCACTGAGGAACGATTATGAAAACGTTTCACGTTGTTATACGTCTAGGGTGCAAATAGACACTCCGCATTTTTTATTCAAGATAGTCATGTATCTGTGTCTGCAAATTGTTTGCTCAGTCATGGTCTTCCTTGAAATTTAAAATATTTTTTCTAAGTTGTGGTGCGTGCATATAAAAAGTCAGTGGGTTATGTTAGGTAGTAAGTAAGTTTACTGGTTCGGATGACCAGTAAAAATTCATAGAACTTGTAGGCTATTCTGTGACAGAAGCGCCATCTCCTGGTCATACCCTGTATTACAATGAATAGGTGGGTTTACAGGAAAAGATAGACACGCCCAGGAGAAGGAGGGGGTTGCTGAGTTGGCTGGCAGTCGGCTGGGAGTCAGCTGCCATTCAGCTGGTTTTCAGCTTGAATGGGAACTTTAAAGGGGCTTCATCTGTAGCACGCTAATTGTCAGTTTGTCCCAATTCGACCTCAACTTAACAGTTTTTTCAAGATGTATATATATTTTGTTTAGTATTTGTTCCATCAACTCCTCTCAGCATACTTGACTCTTTTTTTTACACTGACAGAAGAGGGTTACATAAAGGTGGATAGCTTCCCAGATAATAAACTATGATAGCTTCCTCTGTTATCGACTTGCATTCCTTGAAGGTCAGCACCGTCTAAATGCTAATCTGTCAATCAATTACCCCGATTTTGTAAAACCAAGTTCACAAGAATTTCAACATGATGCAAGAGAGCAATAAAGGGATGTTGCAGTGATGTTTGTCACCTTTAGGCTGCTGTGACACCCGACCTTTACTACTGAGCACAGTGTTCTTGTACACTGAGGTGCACTGACTTTCACTTTTACCTCCTGCTCATCTGGCCAGGTGTTTCCTGACTTCTTAGAATTATTCATAGTGATGTCACAGTTGTATGAGGTCTCAGCTATTACTTTGCTCACGATAGTGTTATTAGAAGTTATATAAATAATGGACAAAACTACAAAAATGTTCGTTTAGGATAATGTTTAGAGGGTGATGCAGATGCTTCAGCAGTCCTTTTAATGTTAAGGTGAGAGGTACAAAAATAGCCTCTGCCCTTTAACTACATGCTCACAGCTGACTGAAGCAAACTGCATAAAAAGATGCAGCATGTGCTCCTCTTTACCAGCATCAGCTAATGAGCCTGTAGTGAGCACTAACAGTACCTCTTTACAGCAGCATTAGCAGCAGCAGTTATCCCAAATTACAAAAACACAATTTAACATAAACAATGCTGAAATTTCATTACATACAGTGTGTGTGCCCGTGTGTTTTATGGAGCATTTGGTCTGTGGATACGGATAACGACTTCTGGCAGGCTTCTTGGCACAGCGAGTGAGCACAGATGAATGAATCCAGTGGAGAGTCTGCTGTGCTGTGTGGAGTGATCTGTTCTCCCCCCCGTGAGACCGCATGCTGCCGTTCCCCTCACTCAGAGAGCCGGAGTCAAAGGCCTCCTGTGTTGATTTGACTTGGTGTGTGGAGGGATTTGTGTGTGAGGGATCAGAGGGCATGAGTCCAAAGGTTTTACAGTGTGAGGATGGTACAGAAATACAGTAACTGAACTGCAAGGCTCTAAAGAAACAAGCATGATGATGAGAGACTATATGTGGGGGCTGATATATGAAAGCACCCACTTCTTAATCTGTTGTAGTCACTTCTATCTAACTTTACTAGATGGTTAAAAAAGGGAAATTATCAAATGTTACAGAGAGATTTAGTGACCTCACCTCAGAAGTTCTGCTTCCAACAGTCCAGTGTCTGGAAAGTTCTGCAGCATCCCTCCTCTGCACATGAGTACTGATCATCTGTTATCTAAAATGAGAATATAATAGCTACAATTTCTGTTATTTACTGAAAGTGAATGATGTAACATTTGAATGACAGCTTTAATGATAACCTTTAACACCTTCAAAAATGTATGCCAGCACAAAAATACATAATTCTTTTAATATTTCCACTTTTTTCACATTCTGAACCACTACAGGAAAAGTCATAACATTTCAGGCTTCAACAATGTAGTTTAGGTTGTTATTGTTTTCAAATATCAAACTGGGTCAGATTTTATCCAAACTGTATGTAAGGGTTAAATAAATGGCCTTCGGACACTAAATTTACACGTCTCATATTTGACCCTTAATCTTGATTCATATGTTATGTGAATGAAAATGTGCAAATTCAATCATTTCCCATTTAGAATTGTGTCAATTTCAAAAGTTTAAAGAGAATAACAGCTGTTGTCTTTACTTTTTAGACATAAGCAATTAGGAAATAACACTTATTACCCAGGAACATATATTGTGTTACATAGTGTGATCAGTATCAATATCACACTGTTTCTCTCACCCAGAATGCTTTGTTCTATCCTATAGCTTTCATGCAGAAGCTTCTCTTAGATTCCCTCTTTTATGTTTTTCTGGCCTCTTTGCCTCCGTTTGCTAATGTCAGAGTGTGCCAGTTTTTTTGCACGTGACATATTCCATGTGCTTGCCCAGGCTGTGTGTGTGTGTGTGTGTGTGTGTGCATCAGTGTGTGTATGCTTGCACATGCTTGTTGGCAGCTTTTACATCTGCTGAGGAGCAGATGTAAATGCAGCACAGCATCATGTGAGTTGGTCCATCTCGCAGC
Organism: Scomber scombrus; assembly: GCF_963691925.1. Taxonomy (NCBI): domain Eukaryota; kingdom Metazoa; phylum Chordata; class Actinopteri; order Scombriformes; family Scombridae; genus Scomber; species Scomber scombrus. The sequence goes on from NC_084989.1 coordinate 1,536,782, forward strand.
TCTTCTCTTTCACTCAGGCCCGGCATTGCTTTGCATAATGACTCACAGGGCCGTGCTGTTTGGGAAAGATTAAATTTAGAACACAGCCGAGGGTCGTGGTGCTCTCACACACTCATATTCAGCAGTGGTTTTTTTTTTTACCGTGCTGCATTTTAAGGCTTTGCTTGTTGAACTTCTCATTGGGGAAGTTCATGCACGGCCCCCTCTGTCAGCAACATTATGCAAAGTCTGCATAACACAAATGTTTTAAAAAAAAAAAAGATATGAGGCTAGTCCTTTGGGAGCCCACAGCACTGGTATTTTACAGTTTAAATTGTGCCAGTATTGGTCAAGACCTTTTCTTTTCATCAGCAGTCCCTCAGGAAGAAACACTGCATGAATCCTCACAAATATCATTTTCAAGCTTTAAGAAGCAACACATTAGATATTAATAAATACCAGCAGTGTGAGAGAGAATAGTGTAAATGAATACTTTACTCACAATGGGCCTCATTCACAAACAGTGCGTACGAACAAATCTGTGCTTAAACTGTGCGTATGAACATTTGACACACAAATCTGATATTCATCAATATGTTCTTACCTAAAATTTGTTTGGTTGAAGTAAATGACACACACACACACACCCATTAAATCATGCACTTATTTATTTGCGAGGACATCCAATAACTGTTCCAGTGTTTCATTCATGTTTTCTGTTGCATCATCCAGGCCTACAAATGATATTCTTAGTCTAATTCATTCTCTTCATTTAAAAAAGGGTTCCCCAGGGCTCCTTTGTAAAAGAGGTTTTAATATCTCAATGGGACTTCGCCTCGTTAAATAAAGGATAAATAAAAAAATAAAAAAGAATAAAAGTTTGTTCTGATTGAATTGCACTCGTTAATTTCAAATGACACAAGAAATTACAAATATTATCTTAACAGTTATGAAACAAGTGACCTTTGGGTGACAGTTGTAGGTGATGTCATCACTTTCTCCCTCGTTCCTTGAACTAATTCCTCTTAATAATAACTGTTGAATGCTGCGTCTCTCATCCTGGACTGTCAGATCTGGTGCTGCTTGTCCTCCTCCTGGCTCCATTTTTATTTGTATTTTTCTGGTCTGCGATTCACGTTTAGGCATCAACTTTGATGTCAAACCTCTTTTTTTTATATTTGTGCCACCGTCTGAACCTCAGGGGACCGCCTAGGCAGCCTATTGCAGCCTACTGCAGCCTAGGCTTCGTTTTTTTTAAAAACATCGTCACTCCGGAGGACACGCAACAGCAAAGTGTCAGAGACTTTTTTGGTTTCCACCACTGACACAATTATTTCAATTTCTGCTGTTGTGAAGTTCTTCTGATTTTTACCTTTTGGATCATCTCTTATAACTCAACTTCTTTCAACTTGTCTGTTCAGCACGGCGCTCTCTTCATGATGCAACAAACAAGGATGTCCTTATATAGAGAAATAGAGGCGTGGCAGTATGATGACTGCAGATAGTGGACACGCTCCTGTCACTTTACAATGATTCTGATTCACTAACATACGCATGGTGCTGAGAACAAAATTGGCACATGTCATGAATCCGATGGTTATTTTGCACAAGCGCTTATTTTATGTGGAGAGTAAGAACATTTCTGTGCACTTATTAGGAAATGAGGCCCAATGTATCTACCCAGCCTTCACACAGTAAATCTGACACTTAATTTTGTGACTTATTTTGTCAATATTTTTGCCTTTTAAAATACTCAATATGTAAGATTAGCTGACCATAGAGTCATACATTCCTGCTGTTACTCGGCCATAAGACACAACAGACTATATGATGGACTAGTCAGAGCTTCATGACCTGTGCTCTAATGAGTCCTCATAACAGAGCACATCGTACGTCAAGTCAAGAGGGAGGGGTTCCTGCTGCATCACATCTCCCACTTTGATAAATGACATGGGATATAATAAGCAAAGATTGTCCTTTGTGCTCATTTTTGTTCCAGACAGCAGGGACTAAGCTTTATTCATGTTCAGCAACTTTACATTTATTGTTTCTTACTAAAACACACAGTGTGCATTCATGAGGTCTAACACATGTGTTATGTGGATTTCCTTCCTTATAAATCATTTACAAACCAAAAAAAAAAGAAGAAAAATCAGACACATTCATCAGTGTCAGTCATCTTATTAGAGGAGATGGAACAATTAGAACCTATGAATCCATCACAGCAGCTGTACAATGACACAAATAAAGAAGGAACGCTTTGACATTAAGATACTAAAACACATTTAAAAAAGCAAAGTACTCTGACTTACATGAAAGGTGTCATGTGACAGTCATAGAGATATTAGAGGAGATAATATTATCACCTATATGTGATGTTACACTGTCAGCTGCCACACAGCATGCTACTGGAAGTTACTACTGAACTATGAAGTCTAAATAAAACCTCATTTGCAAACCATGATGTTAATATTGTGAACGTTAGGCTGAACGACTTTGAAAAAAACCCATCTAATTGCAATTATTTAGTCTGATATTGCAATTGTGATATAATTTACAATATTAAAGCTGCAAGCAGCGATGAACAGACCCTCGCTTCCCCTTCACATGTCAGGCTGTGGTGCAGTCTATTGACACATATTCATGTTCAGGGCGGGACCCTCATCATGCGTGAGAAGTTTGGGGCATTTTGCTAACTTTTTATTTGCAACTGAGCGAATTTGAAGTTGTTTTGGATTAAATCTGTAGGAGGAGTTTGTTGCAGTAGGAGGCGTGGAAAATGGCCGACTTCCTGTTGGAGTTAGGGTATGGGTCCAAGAGACTTTTTTGTGCAACTTTACATGATACATATGCATACTGAATTTCGTTTGTCTATGTCAATCTGGAGTGATGGGCTCAGTTTTCTTAATTTGCCAAGGGGGCACCGTAGAGCCATTTTGCCCCTCCCATCTCTGCAAACCATAAAATACTACATGTTTCTACAAGTATGACACGTGTGTAAAGTTTTCAGGCACATTTAGGCCACCACAATAATAATAATAAGAAGAATTCTGTGAGATGCAATAGGGAATAAGAGGGAGTGATTTTTGTTTTCATCAGTTGTTTTTTTTTTTCATTTTTTATTGAAAATCAATGTGTTTAGCTGGATGTGTACCAGGCTCTTAAATTCTAAAGGTGAACTGTGGATTTTTGGGGTCTCATGAGGAGGACAACCTTCTCAATTCTTGTTTGATATATTATTCATCAGGATGACCCAACAACAGCTCATTTCATCAAGAAGAGCTGTTCTCCATAATCAACACTCAGCAGCGCATCAGAAATCCCCTCCCCCACCTCTCAGCATTAATGTTTCCTAATCTATGTCACGCTCCTCTGTCAGTAAGAGCAGCGTCTCCAGAGGCTGCAGTGTTGCTGATGTTTCAGTGTTTGTGGCTGTAGAATGCTGCACAGCTCTGACTGAACACAAACATCCTCCCTGTTCCTCTGCTTGGGTTCAACCTCCCTCCAAGGTTGCTCTGCATCACGAAGCACTCGTTTAACGTCATCTACAAACTGTCTCTCATTATGATCATCTTTAGCTGCTGCACTTAATGCTGCACACTCTTTGCTGCAACCCTGTTTCTAATTGAAATCTTCTTTGAGTTTATGTGATTTTGTAGTTTTTCGTTGGGTGTCTGTCCATCCATGAAGTTATCTGCTCCAGTCAATTCCAAAATATTATGAGTGATGTAGTATGCAGTATTACAGTAAAAGTACTGCAGTATTATGAGCGGTGTAGTATGCAGTATTACAGTAAAAGTACTGCAGTATTATGAGCGATGTAGTATGCAGTATTACAGTAAAAGTACTGCAGTATTATGAGTGATGTAGTATGCAGTATTACAGTAAAAGTACTGCAGTATTATGAGCGATGTAGTATGCAGTATTACAGTAAAAGTACTGCAGTATTATGAGCGATGTAGTATGCAGTATTACAGTAAAAGTACTGCAGTATTATGAGCGATGTAGTATGCAGTATTACAGTAAAAGTACTGCAGTATTATGAGCGATGTAGTATGCAGTATTACAGTAAAAGTACTGCAGTATTATGAGCGATGTAGTATGCAGTATTACAGTAAAAGTACTGCAGTATTATGAGCGATGTAGTATGCAGTATTACAGTAAAAGTACTGCAGTATTATGAGCGATGTAGTATGCAGTATTACAGTAAAAGTACTGCAGTATTATGAGCGGTGTAGTATGCAGTATTACAGTAAAAGTACTGCAGTATTATGAGCGGTGTAGTATGCAGTATTACAGTAAAAGTACTGCAGTATTATAGTGATGTAGTATGCAGTATTACAGTAAAAGTACTGCAGTATTATAGTGATGTAGTATGCAGCATTACAGTAAAAGTACTGCAGTATTATGAGTGATGTAGTATGCAGTATTACAGTAAAAGTACTGCAGTATTATAGTGATGTAGTATGCAGTATTACAGTAAAAGTACTGCAGTATTATGAGCGGTGTAGTATGCAGTATTACAGTAAAAGTACTGCAGTATTATAGTGATGTAGTATGCAGTATTACAGTAAAAGTACTGCAGTATTATGAGCGATGTAGTATGCAGTATTACAGTAAAAGTACTGCAGTATTATGAGCGATGTAGTATGCAGTATTACAGTAAAAGTACTGCAGTATTATGAGCGATGTAGTATGCAGTATTACAGTAAAAGTACTGCAGTATTATGAGCGATGTAGTATGCAGTATTACAGTAAAAGTACTGCAGTATTATAGTGATGTAGTATGCAGTATTACAGTAAAAGTACTGCAGTATTATGAGCGATGTAGTATGCAGTATTACAGTAAAAGTACTGCAGTATTATGAGCGATGTAGTATGCAGTATTACAGTAAAAGTACTGCAGTATTATGAGTGATGTAGTATGCAGTATTACAGTTAAAGTACTGCAGTATTATGAGTGATGTAGTATGCAGTATTACAGTAAAAGTACTGCAGTATTATGAGCGATGTAGTATGCAGTATTACAGTAAAAGTACTGCAGTATTATGAGCGATGTAGTATGCAGTATTACAGTAAAAGTACTGCAGTATTATAGTGATGTAGTATGCAGTATTACAGTAAAAGTACTGCAGTATTATGAGCGATGTAGTATGCAGTATTACAGTAAAAGTACTGCAGTATTATGAGCGATGTAGTATGCAGTATTACAGTAAAAGTACTGCAGTATTATGAGTGATGTAGTATGCAGTATTACAGTAAAGTACTGCAGTATTATAGTGATGTAGTATGCAGTATTACAGTAAAAGTAGTGGTTTGGTCCTCTGACTGATATATTATTATTATGACATCATTAGATTATTAATAGTGAAGCATCAGTGTTAGAGCAGCATGTTACTGTTGGAGCTGCTGGAGGTTTGGTGGAGCTGTTAACATCTGAAATGTGAACACACACACACACACACACACACACACACACACACACACAGACACACACAATTTTAACACACAGTTTTAATATGAATATTTAATTTTAAACAATTGTTCTTGTAAATTATGTTTTGTTTGTTTTTTTAAATAATGAAAATAGATATTTCACTTCCATAATGCATCTTCTTTACAACCACACATCTCCAGTTTATGATTCTTATACTTTATTTTTATTCTATTGAAGTCATTTTCTAGCTTCCCGTGACTTATAAAATATAAAACACCTTTGACATCTGTAAAGTGGCCCATTAAAGTAGCGGCTGGTTGTGGATTTAAATAATGGATTTCATTCTTTCATTTAACTTTGCACACTGATAATTATGCTGGCTTTAGCTTGAGCTATTTTCCTGCTGCTGAAACAGTAGTGCAGCATCGTGACTTCAGTGGGTGGCGTTCCACTCTGCACTTTCCTCTTTGTTTCCAGTGCAAACGAAATGTACGCTGATTCATTCATATCAATACTGGAAGGCTAATTACTGTAATGATGCCCATTGGCGAGGCTTATCAGCAGTCTGAATTGTAAAGGGGAGAATGGCTGTTCTCACTGTGCTGCAGCTGTAAAAACACATTTGTTGGCACACTACACAAGAGAGCTGTGATGAGAATAAAAAAAGAGCTTAAATCCTTGGAAAGACTTCACCATTTCATTTGCACTTAAACGAAAAACATATTTTAAAAGATTAAACTGTGATGAAATGCATACAATCTGATAATACCTGCAGCTGTTGATTAGAGAAACAACCATTATGGTATTAACATTTTCCAAGGCTGGATTAACCTGCTCAGAGGGCAGAACGGAGCGATTGGACCCTGCTGACCTCCTATTCCTCCCACTCACTGTGCACACTGCTGCTAACATGTGAGACATCTATCCAGTGGCTGAAAAATCCATAACACATTAGCATGGGCTGTTCAATGTTAGTAGTAGTAGGAATGCTAGTACAATGTAACACCATATGTCAAAATGCATTCAGGGTTAACTGTATTTGCTGGGAACAATAACTCAGTTCATTCATTTAATAACTAGTGTGGATGAATCAATTCCAGTAGCAGCAAAATGTTCCACAGTGTTGTTGCAGTAGATAGTTATAGATAAGTAGATGTATCTATGTCAAGGTTGTCATGGTTACCTATATAGGTAAATATACAGATGCATTCAGTTGACAGGTAGATCAAAATCCTTTCTTTGGTTAAATGTACATTATTTTTATTTGTTTTATTGTTTTACCAGCAGTTATATTGGATCTATTTCTTGAGAGACACATAGTAACCTTCAACACAGCTTTTCTGGCTTAGGTCCCCCCCCCCTTGCTTAATGCTAAACTAAGCTAATCATGCCTTAGGTCAGAACTCAACACACAGTTATTACATTCATAATCCATCTGAACATGTCAATCTTTAGGAAAAAACAAAAACAAAAAGAGGAATGAAAACCATCAGTCTTATGTTTCCTGTATAATGGTAAATGAATAGCTGAATTGAAGCATCAGAGCCAAAAACTCATTTGTTCCCATGGCTATAACCCAATTAAACAAGTTGAAGTAGAGTTTGGAGTACAATGTGGACTATGGGGAATACAAAGGTATGTGCAGTATGTTGTTTATTTATTTATATATATATATGTATATATATTCACTTAATGGACAGGGGATACAAGGGAATGTGCAATATATTTTTATTTACTTATATTTACAATTTTAACTGGACCTTTCTGAATGTGGCATGATTTTTTTTTTTTTTTTAAATTTCTGTTTGAACTTTGATGGTATGGTGATGCCGTTATGGATGATTTGGATTGTTTGTTTGTGTGTTGTTGTTTTTTTATGCGTCTGTGTTGGACAATAAATTGCCTCTTGGAGGACATTCAAGTTTTTTCGAACTCTAAGTCTAAGTCTAGACAGTTAAATATCCTCTCCCTGTCTATTTATTTTCTCACTTTCAGCTTTCCAAGCACATGGCAGAGCTCACTCACATATCAGCATCTGTCCACTTGTACCCATAAACCCTTGAGCTGGTTCCTGTAGTGGGTTTGGTTTTTAATATGTAGCACAGGGGCGTTCTATTGAAATTATTTTTTTATTGAAATTCAAGCAGTTCAAGTCCAATGAATAGCTTGAAATGATACAAAGGTAAGTGGTGAACTGCCAGAGGTTTAAAAAAAAAAGGTAAGGTTACACAAAACTGAAAATTATACAAAAACTCTTAAAAAAGTAGGTCTTTCCTACAGAGAAATTGCAAAGAAAGTCAAGGTGTCAGTGAGTACAGTTTCACTCAGAAACTGGGGGAAACTCTGAAAGGAAGAGGTCTGGCAGACCCAAAGCCACAACAGAGTCAGAAGACAAGTTTCTGAGAGTCAACAGCTTGTGTGATAGGCGGCTCACAGGACAACAGCTTCAAGCACAGCTTCATAGTGGTCGTAGTAAGCAAGTCTCAGTTTCTACTGTGAAGAGAAGACTTCCAGTTGCAGGTTTGACAGGTCGAGTTGCAGCTAGAAAGCCATTGCTAAGATGTCATAAGAAGAAGAGACTTGCCTGGGCCATGAAACACCACCAATGGACTACTGAAGACTGGAAGAAGCTGTTATGGACTGACGAATCCAAATTTAAAATATTCTGTTCATCACGCAGGAGTTTTTTATGCTGTCGAGCAGGTGAAAGGATGGTTCCTCAGTGTGTGACATTAACTGTTAAACATGGAGTAGAAAGGATGGTTCCTCAGTGTGTGACATTAACTGTTAAACATGGAGGAGGAAGGATGGTTCCTCAGTGTGTGACATTAACTGTTAAACATGGAGGAGGAAGGATGGTTCCTCAGTGTGTGACATTAACTGTTAAACATGGAGGAGGAAGGATGGTTCCTCAGTGTGTGACATTAACTGTTAAACATGGAGTAGAAAGGATGGTTCCTCAGTGTGTGACATTAACTGTTAAACATGGAGTAGAAAGGATGGTTCCTCAGTGTGTGACATCAACTGTTAAACATGGAGTAGAAAGGATGGTTCCTCAGTGTGTGACATTAACTGTTAAACATGGAGTAGAAAGGATGGTTCCTCAGTGTGTGACATTAACTGTTAAACATGGAGTAGAAAGGATGGTTCCTCAGTGTGTGACATTAACTGTTAAACATGGAGTAGAAAGGATGGTTCCTCAGTGTGTGACATTAACTGTCTAACATGGAGTAGAAAGGATGGTTCCTCAGTGTGTGACATCAACTGTTAAACATGGAGGAGGAAGGATGGTTCCTCAGTGTGTGACATTAACTGTTAAACATGGAGGAGGAAGCATGATGGTCTGGGGCTGTTTTTCTGGATCCAGGGTCGGCTACCACAGCATTCTGCAGCGATGCCATGCAGAACCCTCTGGTATGCACGTAGTTGGTCAGGGGTTCATCCTACAGCAAGATAATGACCCAAAACATAAGTCCAAGCTATGACACAACTACCTTAGGAAAAAAGACCAAGATGGTGAGCTTGAAAACATTTTTTCAATAAAAAACTGGAAAAATTGGGGTGTTCTAAAACTTTTGACCGGTAGTGTATATTTCTAACAGCATTTTACAGCATTGACTCCAAGTACTAGTAGAAATGTGATCATGAGCTTTTCAGCATATCCTCTTATCAGTTTGAATACTTGAGTGGTTCTTTAATCATGCTGACCTGAGCTTATTATTGAAGCCAGTGGTGTAGAAGGAGTACATCACATGCAGACATTCATATGATTTGATTACAGACATTAGAGGACAGGTGTTGGATGTTTAGCTGTATCTGCTGGTCTCATTTGTCTGTTGTGACACTTCTTGTTCTCTTTCACACGTATTCTAAACATGACTCCACACAGCTGAACTGTAAATGACATAAACTTAAAGCAGTTACAATCAGTAGTGTCAAATGTCATGTGTAATGTGTTGGTCGCGGTTCACGGTGATGATCCTACAGAGCATTATCAGCAACTCTGTAATAAAAACAAACAAACTGTTATTTCAGGTTTGATCATTCATGGTTGGATTTAAATGAGCATAAATATGGTTTAGAATGAATGAATACCTAGCCTGTTTGGTTTGTGCTGTAAAAAATAAAGCAGACCAATCATGGGACAGTGTGATTGTCAAAGATCAACGACTATTAAATCCATCCTGTAGCAGGGATGTGTTTTTATCATATATGTATCATGTGGTTACCACGTCACCATGGCAATAGTATTTCTATTCACACAGTGAAACAAGATGTATGTAGGTTTCCATACATGACACTGAGCTTCATCCCGTCTTCACATTCAACACTCTGCCCAGTGTTCACTGGCCTCTGCTGTGACTTGTATGTGTCAAAGTGTTTGTGAGCACAGGGGGAGTCTGGGAAATGGTGATAACTTTGAGACTGACTGGGTTGTGCATCATGCTGCAGCCTGGCACCACATCAAAGAATAGGTGCATTGCTTCAACCCTTCTCACCCTATAACACACACACACACACACACACACACACACACACACATACACACACACACACAGAGATGCACACAGACAGGAGGATCACAGGCATGTGTACATACAACATACACAAATGCATGGCTACACTGAGGCTCTTCAGCAGATCATGGCATTGTTTGAAGCAGACAAACTGAATCAGATTCATGCTCTAATAAGCAATCTCGGTCGTTCATCTCACTGTGTGTGTGTGTGTGTGTGGGGGGGGGGTGCTTGCAAATGGAAGTCGTCCGTAAAACACAGAGCGGACTATGTTTACACGTTTGTGTTGGGGGGGGGGGAGTGAGTCTCTGCAGTGTCTGAGTCACACGACGCTTGACAAAATCTTTTTGATGGCTGTTAAGAAACGGACCTGTCAGCATCTGGAGCCTCATGCCGCTGCTCTGTGCGGCCGATGAGGAACGAGACAGGAAAGGCAATGAGTTACACACTGACATTTAAAACAAGAAATCGTGACACTGAATAGAGAGACGTGCCTTGCTCAACAGCCGTGACGCCTCGCTGCCTGTTTTCATGACTGTCTTCCAGCTTAACGCGCTTCAAAGCCTGAGTAGAATTAGTTTGCAGCCGCACAAACACTTGACAGTCATTGGAAAAGCTTGGATGCATCCTGAAGCATATATATGTTTGTGGTGCGCTGTGCTGAACACCTCTGTGTAAGTACAGTGCAGTATTGTGTGTGTGTGTGTGTGTGCATGTGTGAGAGAGAGTTGTTTGAAGAGGCGCCCGTTTGGTCATTTAGTGTGACAGAGGGTCGGGCTCTCGTAGGAGGGAAGCAATTATTTCTGTTAAAGCCCTTCAATCACTGAGACGTAACGCCTGGCTGCATTGGTTAAGAGTAGTATGAATGGACAATGGCACCTGGATGACTCTTACACTCACCGTGTGTGTGTGTGTGCGTGTGTGTGTGTGTGTGTGTGTGTTATGGGGGTGCAGCAAGGGAATGTGTTTTGGTATGATGTGCCCTGTGCACCATCTGATATCACAGTGTTGGTGTTGTTCCTACAACATGATAATCAGTATTGCTCCGGCGCCATCACTGCTGATCCATCACACTGTAGTGATGTCATACCTTTGCAACTCAGGGAAAAAAGACACAAACACACACACTGTAGAGAACAGAAGCTAAGCATTAACAATCCATAAACACACATTGTTTTAGTAAGTATCCCTCAAACCCAAACAAAGATATATAATGGAGTGATATTTAACAGTTGAACTATATTGTGTAAAATGACATCAGTGAACTGAAACAGTAAACACTGTTCGGAATTTAATAATTATAATTAGCTATGACTAAAACTAAACACAGAACCAAAAAAGTGCATAAATTAAACTTGAATTAAGAAAATATATCAAATATACATAAAATGCAGCCTATATAACTAAAAAAAGGCACATATCGGACAACATATATGCCGATACCCATTTATCTGTGATAGGTCAATATTGGCACGTAATATTGGTTGGCCAATATATCGGTCTGGCCCTAATTTTAATACCTCATCATCACTTCAATTTGTAATCAGCTACATCAGCAAGATGATACAAACTAAACAGTCTTAGTTTGTGATAACTTCTCATCAGTGCAGCATTATTGAGAACTGTGTGAACAAAGCACAAGAGAATGAATTGACTGATCCAATGCAAAGTGTATTAGAAAGAGAAACCATTAGCAGTGATGGTGGTGGTGCATAGAAATGCATGATACTTTAATTCTTTGGAAAATGTTTTTTAAGACTAATACTTTTTAGGAGCCTTCATTTTCTCTTTCAAAGTAAAGATCTGCTAAGTCTTTCTGCATGTTGCAGTGTCATATACACAGCATTTCTGGAATTTAAGCCCATATTTTGTATTGCTGCCTGCTGTTTCCACCCTTACTTGTAATGATCATTTTACAGACATTACAACTAGCACTGTTGTCTTCTTCTTTGTGAAATGAAGCTATGCTTTGGATGTAGACACATGAGTTTGATGTCATTGTTTTGTGATGTACAACGTTCAGAAAAAAGATGCTGGCATCAATAAAAGGCATTGATGAGTTTGGAGGCATATGATTCCGATGGATTGGACCATTTGGAACTGGTTATCAAGCTGATTCCCATCCCTAAAATGAAAATAATCAATGAGTCTGCACTTTTTGGTTTTCTTCATCGTAAAGTTATGAGACCACAACAATGTGATTGGTCAGTTGCAATGATGGCGCTGGTGTTACATTAAATATAATGTCTAAGGAACACGTACATGATAATATGAGACAGCCGGCCTGTTTAATGCAGCGTCACACAGTGTGAGGAACAGCAGGCTGCTGCTGTGGGATGAAGAGGATTTGTCTGGTGTTAGATGGAATCCATTCACACTGAAAATATAAGTTAGTTGAATGATTTATGTCCTTGTTTTTTTCATGAAGCACTTTGCCAATGTCTCCACATGATGTGAAAATGCGGCAGAGTAAAACAAAATGTCACAGTGGTCATAGTGCTCTAGTGTGAAAGTCTTCAACTGCCACTAACAGCTAATTGTGCCACATTTACACAGGTCCACATGTTGTTTGATGATTCTAATGTGGGTGTGTAGTAAATAGTTTGCCTACTTTCCCCCTGCTTGTCTCTTGGGACCCAAATAAATACTGTAAGAAAAACCATCATAACAAAATTCATTATAAGTCATGTCATTTATGTCGTCTGAGAAATAAAAGAACAAGAAACAAAAGCAGATTATTATTATTTTAGGAAAGTTACACTTAATTTGCATATTGTGTGACAAGATAATATGTACTTTTCTTTTATACAAATTGCAGCTTTTATCCCAAATACAATCTTTCCACAAAGCCTTCAAGATGACACAGTACTTCTAAAACCCCCGTGGCAAACATGAGCCAAGTAAATAGTTCCATCTATTAAAAAATGAATAGGCAGAATTTGCGGCTTTCAATTGTGCTCCCCCAGGACCCCAATACATCAGGATTTTTTAAAAGTCACTAATTAAAGCAGAAACAGAAAACAATGACATGGAGTCATTAGGAATAAATTGACTGACAAACTCAACAACATGGTAATGATAGAATAAAGCACTTGTGAGATATGACCAAAAGTCTTCACCAGCAGAAACAAACAGATCAATTAAAAAAGGAAAATAACCTTCATATGATACTGATGAGAAAAATATTAAAGCCAGGAGGCACACACACACACACACACACACACACACACACACACACAATCCACTGTCTCCAATATGATGTTGACACCTTAATCTTTTCAAGAGT